>NW_028222684.1:7500-25000 GCF_056783735.1 Eptatretus burgeri | reverse complement strand
CTTATCTATTGAGGTAAGATTTTTTATTTTCCTATTTTCAAACTTTGATTGAAGCATACTCATTTAATAATTAAATAACTTAATTAATACATTATTATTTTCTCTCACAGGAAATTGTGTCTGAAATACGAAATGAAAATACTGCTTTTGCTACAACTTGGGGCGAAATTGTTGGCTTGGTTGAAGACCTTATGAGCGACCAAGACCCACAGAACGAGTTCGTCCTTGATGACCCAACCAAAGAGTTATACCTTGGAGACCAGCAAAATCCTGAAAAAGAGTTTTACAGCAATAGTACTCATTGTGAGTTATCAAGACAATACCCACTGAACAAGTTATACCTTGATGAGCCAGAATACAAGTTTTACCTTGGAGACTCACAAATTTTGAAAAAATCAGTAAATGAGTTCTGCCTTGATGGTTTAAATAACTACCTTGGAGACTCAGGAAAAGGGTTTTGCCAAGATGGTTCTAAATATGGGGCCTACCTTGGAGACTCACAAATTTTGAAAAAAATCAGTAAATGAGTTCTGCCTTGATGGTTTAAATAACTACCTTGGAGACTCAGGAAAAGGGTTCTGCCAAGATGGTTCTAAATATGGGGCCTACCTTGGAGACTCACAAATTTTGAAAAAATCAGTAAATGAGTTCTGCCTTGATGGTTTAAATAACTACCTTGGAGACTCAGGAAAAGGGTTCTGCCAAGATGGTTCTAAATATGGGACCTACCTTGGAGACTCACAAATTTTGAAAAAATCAGTAAATGAGTTATCCTTAAGAGACTTTGTAAGTTGGTTTTACTTTGAATACTTGAAATGTGGGTTCTGGATTGATAACTCACAATGTGATACATATCTTGGAAACTCAACGGGAATGTGGTTATACCTTGAAGACTTGGAAAGTTGGGTTTATGTTGGACACTTGAAACTTTTTTGGGGGCTTTTATTTATTTATTTATTTATTTATTATTATTATTATTTTATTTATTTATATTTTGGAGACTTTTGGAGTTGCTATCACTCTTTGGGATCTAAACCTATCGATGTAGTTCTTTGTCGGATGGTGCTTGATGGGAGCAAGATCAAGAAAGTTCTGGGAAGAAAGTGCAGGCTTACTCCCCCTTTCTACGTCATCAAACCTGAAAGCCTTAAAAGACAGAATTGGAAGAAGAAAAAAAAAACGTAAAAATATATATATATATATATATAGGTGGAAATCTCATTTTGAAAAAGACATTGTGTTGGGCGAGGATTGAGTTGGGGTTGAGATTTTGAATGTGAGGGTTGGGGTTGAGATTTTGAATGTGAGGGTTGGGACACACACACACATACACATCAACAAACAAAAGTTAAGCCTTGACTATTCAGTTGAGGATTCTGTGTTTGGGGTTCACAGATCTAAGAACGTCCCCCTTGACACACATTATATACTGTTATACACCTCGGACTTGGCCCTCGAGTGTCCACAACGGTGTATAGTAGGAGGGAGTGAAGCGCCAACCTATTGCTCCCATTACACACACACACACAAACAAAAGTTAAACCTTGACTATTCAGTTGAGGATTCTGTGTTTGGGGTTCACAGATCTAAGAACGTCCCCCTTGACACACATTATATACTGTTATACACCTCGGACTTGGCCCTCGAGTGTCCACAAAGGTGTATTATCTGCTTAGTTTTGTCTTTTGTAATTCCTGTGAATAAAATGAACCTAAAATCTCTTCCCCTTCCAAATCATATATTTTATAAGTCCAAGGAACTGTATCTATTACATCAACAATTTTACAAGTTCTTTCGTCCATCGTTCAGTAAAACCCTTTTCAAAATGAGATTTCCACCTATATATTCTTACGATATCACCAACTTTGAACTTAGGTTTTCTGACATTAATCTCTTTTTCATATTTTAATTTTGTAAATGTTTCTGATGGCTTCATATTCGTTGACGTGTGAATCGTGTCATTATACTTATCCACAATATCCTGAATAAAAGATGACCATTGTTGTGAACCGAGTTGTGTGAATTTTTTATATAGTCTCTCTTTTAAGGTACGATTAAAACGTTCAACAACAACTGCCTTCCCTTCATTAAAGGTACTGTATAATGTAATACTGTTATTTTTTAGAAAATTCATAAATGTCTTGTTATAAAACTCTCTACCCTCATCAGTCCACAATTTCTTAGGTTTTCTCTTACTTTTATTAAATATCTGTTGAAAAGCTAACATAAGAGTATTACCTGTTTTGTTTTTTAAAGGGACAACCCACGCATATCTACTCCTCAAATCAATAACGGTTAAAGCATACTTGTACCCCTTATCATTATTGAGTTCAATCAAATCAGCAGACCAGATATAATCAACTTCCTTGGAATAAACTTTCCTTCTCTGAAACTTTGTGAATATTGGTTTATGTAATTAATCAGCTAATTGCTCTTCAGTCTTAATGGCATCATTAGAGCCTATAAGTTTTTTGAATTTCCAAGTCCAAGTTTCAATTTAGCACTAATCATCTTCTTCACGATGAACCTATCAACTTTTTCTCTCAAGGTTGGATTTTGTATCAGAGACAAATTATATAACATTTCTCTATCGGCTTCATGCTTTTCTTCCAACGTTGTGGTATTCCCATAATCAATATCGTGTCTCATGCACACTTCATCAACTCTATTGATTGGTTTACTCCAGGATTTAGGATTGTCTGCCTCATCTAATCTTTTATCCAAGTTTGTGCCTGGACCACAGAAAGAATACCCTGGAAGATGTAATTCCCTGGTATTCCAGTAGTTGTAAATTTACTTCCTGATAAAAACTTTTGTATATCTCCTCCGAGTTTGTGTTTGGAGATAAATTGATTTTTTTGAACCACAAACCGAACATATACCTTTTTGTATAACCCTGTTATTTTTACTTTTAATATATGAAATATTTTTAGTATTACGTTTTTTTTTACATTTGAGACAATAACTCATTTATTTATGAGAAAAATTTCTGCAGAGTGCAAAAACCTTTTTAGTTTCCAACATGCACATTTGAATCTTAATTTTTAAAACATAAAGAATCCTTAGAAATGCCTTCACTCTCTCCTCCATTTATTTAAGAAAAAACTTGAATTAAAATACATGTCTTCTCGATGTCGATAGTCTTGTCGAAAGTATTGCAAATAGACTTTTTAATTCTTTGTATTCCTCCCTGGTGAGATAAGTTAATTTCTTTAATACATCTATTCTTTTTGAATCTCACTGGTTTCCATATTTTGATATTTATTCATTCTCTCTCTTTCCTCCCTCTCTCTCTTCTCTCTTTCCTCCTTCTCTCTCTCCTCCTCCTCCTTTTCCTCCTCTTCCCTCTCTTCTTCAACTCCTTCCTCATCCCTTACTATACTTGAATCGTTTACACCCCATAGAATATTATACATATATTCATCAGGATTTCTTGTTATTCCTGTATCCAAAATAATTTTTTTTACAACAGGATACCAATAAAATTTCTTTTGAATTTCTAAAAGAGCCTTACCTTTTCTTAACCTTATAATTTTTTCATTATTTAACATTCTAATTAAATCTAAAGTTGTTGGTTTATCAACATCAGCATAATGCCAATCTTTTATTGAAAATACCTCATTCTTATGTTGTAGAACATATTTATTAAAATACCGAATACCCTTTTCTTGAAGGTATGCTTGAACACAGAAATGATAATTTTCTTGAAGCCTTCTTGCTGTCATTTATGTATTAGAAATATATGTTAGAATAATATTATGGCACGAAACACCTCCCCATCTTCCCATAGTTAAATCATTTTGTATTTCCTTACTTATTATATATAATCCTGTTTTTTCTGTTTTCATGAGATAAACAAGGGCAAAACCATTATTATATTTACCCTTATTAAATTCTTTTATTTGTTGTTTACTAATCGTGGCTCCACAAAACTCATTCTCGATACCAAGTGGATAATATTCTTCCTTACGAGACTGATTTAATTGTTCCAGGTCTTCGAGGTTAATTTTAAATGACCAATTATACCCTAAATCATTCATATCATACCCCCATTGTTCTATTCTCATACAAACGATACGCCCTTCTTTATAAAAATTTATTTTAATTCGAACTGTGAATTCTGTATGACCTGGAGATAATATCAACACTTCTGTATCTTTAGAATACACAGCCGTTTTATTTAAGTATATATATTGTGATAAATCGCTTAATCTCACCAAGTCATTCGCGTCAGTCGGGCTTGGATAATTTTTTAATTTATAAGCATTTTTCATGTTAATATTTTTGTTTATATTATATTTATATCGTTCAGCCTGTGCCTTTGTGTAATAATTTGATAAATCAATATCCAGTTCTTGAGATACACCAAAGATAGAACCATCTTTACCAACATAAGTCATTTATATTAGATTAAAAATAATATCATAAAATTTTTTATTTTTGTTGAGTTGAAATAACACATATAGACATAATTGACCACAACACTTGGAATTTAATTCTTGGACTTGAAATGTTTGATAAACACCATTCTGTAAGAATTTTATGACTTCAACAGGTGGTGGAAGACCAAAACTATCAAAATAATATTTGTCTTGACTATTAAAAATACAAACCCAATGAGAACCGTTCCCATCATTATCTTCTAAGTTCATAATAATATTCTTTGTATGTTTCGACACATTTGTTAATTCATCTCTCATACAAATAACCACATTATGAATTTTTAATTTCTTACAATATTTGGCAAGTTGTAAATTTGATGTTGTATTCTTTCCAAATTCTTTCAACCACTCATCAATGCTCATTTATTTATTAGAAAGATATAATCCATTACCTCTTTTCGTTAATTTTACACCTGCTTGTGCTATAGAAGAAAGCATATCTCCAACTAACAATCTCGCTTTATCAGGCAGACCTTCAAGTTTTTCAGCAAAATCTACAATTACACCACTTCCACTAATTTGTTTCTCCAACTCTTTGTTATGTCTTTCCAATTCTTTTGAGCCTGGAGTTGAGCCTTCCTTTCGTTGGCAGTTTTGACCGCTGTTGAAATACCACCCGTCAATGCTCCAACCGCACTTAAACCAGCAAATAAAGGAATTAGAAATGGGAGAAATCCTCCACTCGTCTCTCTTATTGAATATTTTTTCAACATTGGTTTTGTCATTTTAATTTTAAGTGAGCCAGTGTCATTCAAGATTTTAACCTGTTCTCTTGTGAGCAAAACATCAATTCTTACTGCTCCTTTTCTCTGAATTGTATCAACGTTAATCGTACAAGGCTTTTGATTTTGAACACAAGATGATAGTTTATGAAGATTGATTTGATTAACATATACCCCAGTTGGTACTTTACCACTCATTTATTTAACAAAAAAATTATGTGAGACTAATCATCACACCATTATCTGTATTAATCTGCAATTCTGTTTCTTCCAAAAGCAAACAATATGTATCAACTTCTTCACTCTCTCCTCTTTCAATGTATAGGGAAGTATCCACTCGATTAGACTTTATAGTTTCTTTTTGAGCGCTCAGGTCAAACGTATAGATTGTATACAAACTTTTAAATGCTGTCATATCCAAAATAGGTTCTTTATTTCCATTACTTTCACACACCTTTTGGTAAGACTTGTATGCTTCAGCAAAATCATTTTTTTCCCAATTAATTTCCAATCTATCTCGTGGATAAAATGTTCCATCTAGAGAAACGCGAAGTTGTTTCACCTTAGCATTATCACTCAATGCATTATTCTTATCAGTCGCAGTATCACCATCTGGCTTTTTAAAAATCATCCACAGATATCGTGGCTTTCCTTCCAGAACACCCAAATTCCACGTGTAAGTAGTTTGATTGAGTTTAACGTGTTGACATCTTCTTTTGAGGTATGATACACTGAGTGGTCTCTTTGAGTTAAGTCTTCGATTCAACATCTCTTCTGTTTTAAGATTAGGAGTATATTCACTGATATACCAACTCATCTCCTCAATTACAAATTTATTCTGATCACCAAAAGCATTACCAACACCAAAAAGCAATCTATTTTCATTATCATTCCTTTGTAGTTGAAATCTAATTTTAAGACCATACAGAACTTTATCATAATCACAAAATCCAAATATACCTTTAAGAGGAACTGCCACAGTAAAACTATTTTCTGCTTTTGTATCATCATTATACATTCCTTTCCTTTGAATATATCCAGGGTCTGTGTTTGTTCCCGTTGACATATCAGGAATAAAACCTTCGACAGACCCCTTTCCCATTCTATCACTGAATGTATAGAGTGTAAATTTCATCATTTCAGATACAGCAGAGACATAATCAACCGCTTCAACTTCTTGTGTTCCAATATACAATCGCACACTATCAAACATTTTCCAGAAGAAATCATTTACAAGTGTAGCGTTTGTGTTATTCCCAGCCTTAGTGAATTTAAATTTACACAACAAGAAACTTTCGGAGAGATTCAAATAGGTTTGTTGATTATTTATTTCAAAACTTTTTGTACCATTTGTATTCCAGTCTGTTCCAGTTATTGCATTTACCTTGAAGTAATCTTCTTTTTTAGTGGAGTTTGAGATAATAATAGTATCATCCAAATCATAGATACTATCAATTGCTTCCATACTTGTATTTATTTAGGAAAAAAGATGTTAAAACTTTTGAAACCCTGATCCAAGTATTTGAATTATTTTCTGTCGTTCTTGGGGGACAACTGAGTTTTACCTTTCTTAATTTCTTTTATTGCTTGTAATTTATGAGATTCTTTCTGAGCATCTTTTATACTCTTTACAGCACCTGCTACATTTCCCACAGCAGAAGCAGTTGAACCAATTAGGTCTTTATGTTTAAGAATAGTTGAACCAATACCCATGAGAGTATCAATTATCCCATCTCCTCTAAATTGATGTCCAACACCCCTTTGTCTCTTAGGTTTATAGTATCCTCTACCAAGATACATACCTTCACCCTTGTAGTACGGGGAAAGGAACATCCCATCCCCTGTAATTATTTTATATTTTCCCAACTCGTGCTTCCTCACAATAACCATCGTATTTATTTATTGAAAAACTTCACGTAGGTGAATTCTGATGGATATAACTTCTCCATTAAAAGAGATCACACGATTATCTTGGTCGGTTATCCTAAAATTTACTCTGTGTATGGTTTTTCCTGACACAGGTAGATAAACCAAATTTTTAGGCTCCATATTGAATTTATAACCAATTGGGGTTGAGTATGCGCTGAATGAAAATATTGTATTTGTTTTTAATCCATCATTATAAGCACCATCAATCAAATCACAGTGAATTAACACCGAATTTATTCCTGAGGATATTTGAATAACATTATCACTGTAAAACGTCCCATTAGTTTCAATCTTTTTTGAGGAGAAACCTAATAACTCTCCAAATGAATTATCAATTGTGAAATCAACCTTGTAGTTATTTTTAACTTTAATCGTTGATTTTGAAGTATGTTTTTGAATGTTTATAATAATATTTTTTGGTTCATCACCCTGTTCTTTCATAAGACGAGCAATTTCGGAAGATATTTGAGAAATCTCGTATGCTCCGGGTGAGACTGTTATCGTTTTGTATCCACTTCCCGGATTATAACTAAACTTGTCATTTTTCTCGGTTATATTAAATAAGGTATTATAAGTCTCCATGGACAATAAAGATGCCTCATATTCTTTTGTTGTGTCAAGTTGTAGTGGGTATGGGAATGAAGATGTGTGGTCGCTTGTTGTGAAATTAAAACTCAGGATTGTGCTTCTCATCTTATTTAATATGAGATAAAATGTCTTTATATTGAGATTTATTAATTATTTTCATGTTCATCAACTGGTCTAAAATGGCTGATGCTTCATTAAAACAATTGTTATTTCCAGCCTTCTTACTGCCGAACAACAATAACAGTCTATTAACTAATTGCGATGGGTCATTTGGAAGAAAACTAATACCTGAACCAAGGATACTTAAAGCCTGAATAATGTGTTTCTCCTTCTCATTCTTCCTACTTTTACCAGAAAGAATAACCTTATAATTTAGAGTGTTCAGCAAATCAATATATACTCTATCATCATTATTTTCCATATCCAATGGTTTATCAATATACTTTGATTCATCCCTCACAGTTGAACCTTGCCTTCCATCTTTTGTGAGAAGAAACATTAATCTCGGAGTTAGTTTAACAGGGGATTGAGCAGAACTTAAGAACTTTAATTCATCATTAAATATCAATACCTTTTCTTGAACAAGATGAAATATTGCTGGTTGTTCTGTTGGAATGAGTCCTGCTTTGGTTTTTGAATCCGCTGAATATTCATTGTTTTGAACAGCATTCACAATATAATCAGTGGGTTGATTAATCTCTTCCAGTTGTTGAAATAAACCTTCATCATGTTCTAATTCTCCAATATGCTCTAATTCTTCCTCCGTCATTTGACTGAAATCTTTTAACATTTGAAGCTTTCTAGGAGTATATTCTACTGTGGGAACTGTGGAAACATCTTTCATTTTTTCTTGGGAAGTTTTTAAAAGTGAATGATAAAATTACTCTTATTTTATTTCAAATGCTTCTTCGCCCGTTAGTTTCTGTCTGCGTTTCTTCTTTATGTCTTCCTGTTGTTTTACAACTTTTGAAACCAACTCTTGATGTTCCTTAAATCTTCTTGCTCTTTCTTTTGTATCCATTTATTTATTGTAAAATATCATTTAATGAATTGTAAAGATCAACAGGGAAATTTTCCTTTTCTTCATCATTCAAGTAGATGTGTTCAAATAAATCCTTTTCTTTAAATATTTCATCAAATTCTTTATTAACATTAATGCGAGTTGTAATTTCTTCTTCACTAATCCTTGCATCTCTGCTTTTCATACGTTTGTGTTGAGTTTCTTCATCAACATCAAAACCGAATGATAAAATCTTCACTCCGCTCAGATATTTAATAATTTGTCTCGTTCCTTCTGGATTAGTTTCTAATATCCCAACACCACCAGATTTTAGTTTCTTTAACTCACTCTTACAATGTGAATATTTTGTTGTACCAAGAGAAACCTCCTCAAATATTTGTCCTTCATTCCTCAATCGCATATGTTCCTCCACTGAAATATAGTGATAATCTTCACCTTTTACTTCTCCAGGTCTTATTGCTCTAGTTGTTGTTGATACAATGCGTATCACGGGGTGTTTTTTAAGTAAATTTACAATATTCTCATTTGTACTACACAAGAACCTTGATTTATGAAAGTTTTTTCCAGAAGCAGATTTACCCACAAGATTTATAATAATAGTTGTCATTTATATATGTAATTGTTTATAAAACAAAAAATATATCCCTTAATATCTCATCTTGTTTCACAACAATATATTTATATTTTTCAGTCGTGTGCTTCATATAATCCTCAAATTTCTTTTTACTACATAATGTAGAACAATTATCTCTCCAAAAATTATTGATATCTATTGAATTTAACTTGAATAAAATAAAAGTATTAGCATTGTTTCTGATGGAACGACGAGGAAGTTGAAAGTACGATTGACTAAGATAAATACAATTACAAGAAGAATGTCTCCCTCTTGTGTAGTAGCTATCCATTACCGTTTGGTTTCTCTCATTAACACAATCATCAAAGATAACGAGGTTCTTTTGATTTATCCAAATCTTGGGGAGACGGTATATCATCCGTATTATCACTAAGAATACAAGTTATAAGATTTGATTCCTTTTTACATCTCTGTGTATCACAAAATAGTTGAATTATATCTTCAATGTTATAATCATTTAGGTTTTTTTGACGTTTAAATAAACCTATTATATCTTCTTTTCGAAGACCAGCATTAAAACCTTGTGAGAGTAGTTGATACTCTGGTTGAAAACTCGACTTTGTGAAAATTATTAAATTATCATAATCTAAAAAGTTGGGAGTGAGGAGCATTTTTAAAAGTAAGCAGGTTTTTCCACATCCACTTGAACCAACTATGAGACATCTTAATGAATTTGGGAGATTTTTATGGTTGTTAAATTTTATCTTATTTTCCCAAATAGGTAAAAAATCATTCATTTATATATTTGAAAAACAGGTTATTTAATTTATTATTAGCTTTTTTAGAAACTCTATATTTTATCCTAAGTTCAGGTTTAATTTCAAGATAATCCATTATTTTATTTATACAATATCTTGTGTTGATATTTCCCTGAAAATTACATCCATGAATAATATACAACAACAATCCTTTGAACATTTCTCTTATACGTTCAGTTTCTTCCCTTGTAAGGAAAGGTGTGTTATCATCCTCATACTTTACATTCATTTCTCTAATCAATCTTGTAAAGTAATTCATTTTTGGTGTAAATCTAAAAGAATTATTTTCCTTTTTATATTTTTTATTATCATTAATTAGAAGATAATCACAGAATATACATTGTTTATAGGCTTTTGACTCTGTGTTTAATCCCCGTCTTTCACACGCAGGACAATTCTCAAATTTGTCATATGGAGAATCAGGAAAGTCTAGCATATTTATAAAGTAAAACTTTACTTAAACTGAAATTCATCTATACTTTCAGTTGTATATTACCATCGATATCGATATACTTTTTCATTATCAGATTCAACGACAACATTTTTTATATTAAAGGTAATTTTAAAATTATCGTTAACTACTATTGAACGAAATGTCATTTCACCTGATATATTAACATCCTTTATTTCATCAAGATTTACATCTTTAGGGTTGTTGAAAAAAATACAAATTTCTCCTTGCATATTACAGATGGTCTTATCTTTTCTTTCTAAAGCTTCATCCATAAGGTTTTTGTTCTTTGATACTTTTTCTTGTTTCATTGCTTTTTCTAGTTTTGAATATATTACTAGAAGGAGAGGAGAAACTTTTGTTAGAGATACTTTAATTGATGTTCTACCAGGTATACTAAAAGCCCTTCCACTGAAGGAAATTGAAGAACTCATATTATTTACCATAATAGTTTTTATCCAATAGTTGTTATATTTATCTTTGTTCAATTTTACATCCTTGACATATTTCTCAGTATCTTTAACAGATGAAGAGATTGATTGAAACTTGTCTTTTGTGTCTTGAAACATTGTATTTATTAAGTGAAAAAGTTGGAGGATAAAATGTTTTTAAGCACAGATTCACCTATAAATTAAACGAAATTTTCATCAAGAAAATTTTAGTTCAAGCAAAGTTTTATTCTATAAATATGGTGAATACAACGTACTGCGATGTTTGTAATCACGAATATAAACATTATAGAAAACACCTCCGAACCAACAAACACACATTTAATCTATTTCATCAAATATCTCCTCTTGAGTTGGAAAGAAAACATTGTGATATCTGTTCAAAGGATGTTTTGAAGAGTAGTTATAATCAACATCTTCAATCACAAAAACACAAGAAAAATGAGTTTAAAGTAAAGGGAGACTATTATATTAAAAACACTGATGAGGCATTTAAAGGGCATATAAAAATAAGGATTTTTCAATTTGGAGAACCCGGTCCATCATCAATAGCTGAATCAATTGAAATAGTGAAACCCGATGTTGAAAAATTTATTAAAAAGACATTAAAAAGAAATAAAAACTTTAAAGTTTTATATGGGAGTGAAAATGAATATGAAAAAGACAAGATGAAGAACAAACTCCTTATATGAGAACAGATCTTCATTTTATAACATCATTTCAAGATTTTTTGAATAGTGGGGTTTATGAAGAACTATCAAGACAAGAGGAGGATGTTGATAATACAGTGGTAGGAAGTGGATTCAATATTAAAAAATCATCTTTTTAGATATACACATTCTAAAATCAAACCCTCTTAAAGCTTCTTCTTATATTGGATTACCAAAAGAAATAAAACTAAAGAAGGCAGTTGTTAATATTAAGAACAATGATAATAAATGTTTTCTCTGGTCTGTTCTTGCTCACTTACATCCACCAAAATGTAATTCAGAAAGAGTAAAACAATATATGAAATATGAGAATACCTTGGACATTAAAGATTTTAAATTCCCAATGCCACTAACAGATATTCCTAAATTTGAGAAAAGAATAATCTTTCTATTAATGTATATGGATTAACGGATACAAACAAAGTTCAAATATTAAAAATTTCAAACAACTATAAAAATGAAGAAACACACATTGACCTTTTATATTTTAGTGTTGGAAAGAATTCACATTACACATACATCAATAATTTATCAAGATTAATCTCTTCTCAGGTATTCAGAACAGCAAACAAAATATATCCTTGTAAGCGATGTCTTAATTCATTTCATACAAAAGAACGATTAGAACAACATTCAAAATATTGTAGTAATCATAAATCAGCTGTAATTACAATGCCTAAACCTGGTGAAAAGATTTATTTTGAAGATTATAATAAATCTATCATGCACCCATTTGTGATATACGCTGATTTTGAATGTATCCTTAAAAAGATAAATACTGCTTCTCCTAATCCAAAAGAACCATATACAAATAAATATCAAAAACATATTCCTTGTGGTTTTTGTTATTATATCAAATCATCTGTTGGAGAAAAGTATAACAAACTTGAACATTATCGTGGAAAAAATGCTTCACAAGAGTTTGTAAAACGATTAGAAAAGGATTGTATAAGACTCACTAAATTAATGAAAGAAACAAATGAACCGATGAAATTAACCAAAGAAGAAAAATTAGAATTTAGAATGAACAATATCTGTCATATTTGTGAGGGGGAAATTAAGGAGTCTAAAGTTAGAGACCATTGTCATCTTACTGGTAAATATAGAGGTCCCGCTCATTCCTGTTGTAATCTTAATTATAAATTACCTTCTTTTATTCCAGTCTTTCTTCACAACAGCGCCAACTATGATACACATCTATTTATAAATGAACTTTCAAAAACACCAGGGAATATTTCTGCTATAACAAACACAAGTCAAAAGTATATTTCATTTTCAAAAATGATATTCACAAAACCTATAACTCGTATTAGGTTTTTAGATTCTTACAAGTTTATGGGAACACCACTAGCCTACCTCGCATCAAATCTAAGCTCCACGGACTCTTTTCCAAATCTTAATTCATTCTTTCCAAAAGAGGAAATTCTCACTAAAGAGGAAATTCAGATTAAAGAGAGAATTCAAAGTAAAGAGGAAATTCTAACTGAAGATGAAATTCTAATTATAAAGAAAATTCGAACTAAAGAGGAAATTCAGATTAAAGATGAAATTCTGATTAAAGAAGGAATTCTTACGAGAGAGGAAATTCAAACAAGGAATGAAATTCAAAGTAAAGAGAAAATTCTTACAAGTAAGGGAATTTATCCTTATGATTATATGGATTCATTTATGAGATTTAAAGAAACACAACTTCCTTCAAAAGAAAGTTTCTATAATAACCTTTATGAAGAAGAGATAAGTGATAAGGAATATAAACACGCACAAGAAATATGGAAAATATTTAAGATAAAGAACCTTGGAGAATATCATGATTTATATCTAAAAACAGATGTTTTATTGTTAGCTGATGTGTTTGAGGCTTTTAGATCACTCTGTCATAATAAAAATTGTTATGGATTAGATCCTGCCCACTATTTCACAGCTCCTGGTTTAGCTTGGAGTGCAATGTTGAAAATGACAAAACAAGATATAGATTTAATCAGTGATGTGGATATGCTTTTGATGATTGAGAAGTCCAAGAGAGGTGGAATATCACAAGTATGTTCAAAAAGATATGCTAAAGCAAATAATAAATATCTTCCAAATTATGATAGTGAAAAAGATAGTAATTATTTGATGTATTTTGATGCTAATAATTTGTATGGATGGGCAATGTCTCAATCTCTGCCTTATGGTAAATTAGAGTGGGTGGAAGAAAAGGATTATGAAAAGGCTTTGATGAATATTGTTATTTCTTCTCAAGAGGAATTGAATGACGAAGAAGAAGGTTATTATTTTGAAGTTGATTTGAGGTACCCGAGTGATCTTCATAATAAGCATAAAGATCTTCCTTTTGCATGTGAGAAAGAAACTCCAAAGAAAGAATGGTTAAGTGATTATCATAAAAGTTTTAATATTAAAGGTAAATCAACAGAAAAGTTATTAACAACATTCTATGATAAAGAGGGATATGTTTTGCATCAGAGAAGCTTAAAACAGTTTTTGAGAGAAGGATTGAGAGTAGCTAAAATTCATAGAGTTTTAAAATTTAAACAAAGTCCTTGGGTGAAAAAGTATATTCAATTCAATACAGATATGAGAGCAAATACAAAAGTAAAATTTGAAGGGGACTTTTATAAATTAATGAATAATGCTGTATTTGGAAAGACTATGGAAAATGTTAGAAACAGGCAAAACATTAGATTCGCAACATCTTGGAAAGAAGCTTCGAGATTGATAAATAAACCAAGTTTTGAGAGAGAAGAGGTTTTTTCAGAGAACTTTTCTGCAATTCATATGAAAAAGGAAAGTATTGTAATGGATAAACCAATTTATATTGGAACAGCAGTTCTTGATTTATCAAAGATATTGATGTATGATTATTTGTATAATGACTTAAAGAAAGAGTATGGTGAAAATGTTTCATTGTTGTATATGGATACTGATAGTTTTATCCTAGATATAAAAACTGATGATGTTTATGAAGATATGAAGAAAAATATTGGAGTATATGATACAAGTAATTTCAGCAAGAAGAGTGAGTTATTTTCCAAAAAGAATGAAAAGGTTATTGGTAAGTTTAAGGATGAGTTGGGTGGAAAAGTAATGAGTGAGTTTATTGGATTGAGAGCAAAGGCATATGCTTATAAGTATGGTGAACAGATTGATAAGAGGTTAAAGGGAATAAAGAAATATGTAATAAAGAAATCAATAACTTTTAGAAATTATTATAATTGTTTGATGAATAAGAAAGAAGAATATAGGAAAATGAATACAATAAGAAGTTATAAACATAACATATATAGTGAAGAAGTAAATAAAAAGGCATTAGGAGCCTTTGATGATAAGAGATTTATTTTAGATAATGGAATAGATTGTGTTCCATATGGATATTGTATGATAGAGTGTATAAAATAGATTATGTTTTAACGATATGAAGATGGGTTAGGGTTTTTTAAGGGCTACCGCCGCGTTTTTTCACAATATATAGATGGTTAAACCAAGTATTAATCAAACTAAAGAGTGGAGAAAATCTCAGTCTTGGTATATAAATGGAAAACATAATGAATGTGAAAAATATCAAATAAGTCTTATTGAAAAAATAACTAAAACAAAGGTAAATAAAACAAATAAGCGAATTAATTTAAAAACTAGTAAGTTAGAGGATGTAAAGAAAAAAATGAATATCCTTGAATGGACTGAAAACTTTGATGGTTATCAATTGAACAATGAAAAAACAATTTACTATAATCTCAAAATGATATGTGGCTCAGGAGGTGGCCAGATGAGAGCATTAAGAGAAGTTTATCATTTCG
The DNA here is from genome assembly GCF_056783735.1 of Eptatretus burgeri. Lineage (NCBI taxonomy): Eukaryota > Metazoa > Chordata > Myxini > Myxiniformes > Myxinidae > Eptatretus > Eptatretus burgeri. Next base: position 9,502 of record NW_028222684.1, on the reverse strand, counting down.
TAATGGCACAAATGGGGTATCTTAAAAAATATAAAGATTCAAATGTTTTGTTTGTCAATATTTTAGATGGGGATTATTGTGCAAAGAAAATTAAACTATTGAAGGAATTTGAGAATGAACAAATCTTTATAGGTTCAATGAGTGAGCTGTTCAACCCCCAGGTGTTCAATTCAATGAGGTTCAACCTCCAAGTTAAAAGGGGAGACAAATAAATATACCTTGGGATAAAAAGGGGATTTATTTTAGGGAAAAAAAATATAAATCGCTGAAAATCCCCATTCATTTACATGGGGAAAAGTGAGCCAGAATCAGTATTCTTACCCTACTTATATATATATATATATATATATGATATATATATATATATATATATATATATATATATATATATATATGATATATATATATATATATATATATATATATGATATATATATATATATATATATATATATGATATATATATATATATATATATATATATATATATATATATATGATATATATATATATATATATATATATATATATATATATATATATATATATATGATATATATATATATATATATATATATATATATATATATATATATATCATATATATATGATATATATATGATATATATATATATATCTTCTTCTTCCTCTTTCGGCTTGCTCCCGTTAGGGGTCGCCACAGCGGACCAACTGTCTCCATTTCGCTCTATCCTCCACATCTTCCATTGACACTCCAACCACCCGCATGTCCGCCCTCACCGCATCCATGAACCTCTTCTTTGGCCTTCCTCTTCTCCTCCTGCCTGGCGGCTCCATCTTCAACATCCTTCTCCTGATATACTGTTTCCCTCCTGTGCACATGTCCAAACCATCTCAATCTCGCCTCTCTCACTTTGTCTCCAAACCGTCCTACCAGCGCTGTCCCTCTAATACACTCATTTCTTATCCTATCCATCCTCGTCACTCCCAACGAGAATCGCAGCATCTTTAACTCTGCCACCTCCAGCTCTGCTTCCTGTGTTTTTGTTAGCGCCACCGCCTCCAAACCATACAACATAGCTGGTCTCACTACCGTCTTGTATACTTTCCCCTTCACTCTTGCAGCTACCCTTCTGTCACAAATCACTCCTGCAACTCTTCTCCACCCACTCCATCCTGCCTGCACTCTCTTTTTCACTTCTCTCCCACACTCTCCGTTACTTTGGACAGTTGATCCCAAGTATTTAAACCAATCCACCTTCCCCACCTCAACTCCTTGCAACTGCACCATACCACCACCCTCCCTCTCATTTACGCACATGTACTCCGTCTTACTCCTACTGACTAACATTCCCCTTCTCTCCAGTGCGTACCTCCACCTCTCAAGGCTCGATTCAGCCTGCTCCCTACTCTCCCTACAGATCATGATGTCATCCGCGAACATCATGGTCCATGGAGACTCCAGTCTGATCTCGTCCGTCAACCTGTCCATCACCATTGCAAACAGGAAAGGGCTCAGAGTCGATCCTTGGTGCAATCCCACTTTAACCTTAAACCGGTCCGTCATTCCTACCGCACACCTCACCGCTGTCACACTGTCCTCATACATATCCTGCACAATCCTCACATACTTCTCCAACACTCCCGACTTCCTCATACAATACCACAACTCCTCTCTTGACACCCTATCATAAGCTTTCTCTAAATCCACAAACACACAATGTAACTCTTTCTGGCCTTCCCTATACTTCTCCATCAACATTCTCAAAGCAAACATCGCATCAGTGGTGCTCTTTCCTGGCATAAACCCATATTGCTGCTCACAGATCATCACCTCTCCTAACAACCGAGCTTCCACTACTCTTTCCCACAACTTCATGGTGTGGCTTAACAACTTTATCCCTCTGTAATTTCCACAGCTCTGCACATCACCCTTATTCTTGAAAATCGGGACCAGTACACTTAATCTCCACTCCTCCGGCATCCTCTCACTTTCCAAGACTTTATTAAACAATCTGGTTAA
>NW_028222683.1:0-29640 GCF_056783735.1 Eptatretus burgeri | reverse complement strand
ACATCACATGGTACACAAAATCATACAAATATCACATAGTATACACAAAATCATACAAATATCAAATAGTATACAAAATCATAAACATATCACGTGTATAACACAAAATCATAAAAATATCACATGGTATACACAAAATCATAAAAATATCACATGGTATACAAAATCAAAAAAATATCACATGCCATACACAAAATCATAAACATATCATGTGGAAAACACAAAATCATAAAAATATCAAATGGTATACACAAAATCAAACACATATCACATGGCATACACAAAATCAAACACATATCACATGGCATACACAAAATCATACAAACATCACATGGTATACACAAAATCATAAACATATCACATGGTATACAAAATCATAAACATTTCACATGGTATACAAAATCATAAACATTTCACATGGCATACACAAAATAATTCAAATATCACATATGGTATACACAAAAGCATAAACATATCACATGGTATACACAAAATCATAAACAGATGACATGGTATACACAAAATCATAAACATATCACATGGCATTCACAAAATCATACAAATATCACATGGTATACACAAAATCATAAACATATCACATGGCTACACAAATCATTCAAATATCACATGGAATACACAAAATCATAAACATATCATATGGCATACACAAAATCATAAACATATCACATGGTATACACAAAATCATAAACATATCACATGGCATACACAAATCATTCAAATATCACATGGCATACACAAAATCATAAACATATCACATGGCTACACAAATCATTCAAATATCACATGGAATACAAAAAATCATAAACATATCACATGGCATACACAAAATCATACAAATATCATGTGGTATACACAAAATCATAAACATATCACAAGGCTACACAAATCATTCAAATATCACATGGAATACACAAAATCATAAACATATCACATGGCATACACAAAATCATACAAATATCATGTGGTATACACAAAATCATGCAAATATCACATCTTATGCAAAATCAAAAACATATCACATGGCATACAGAAAATCATACAAATATCACATGGCATACACAAAATCATAAACATATCACATGGTATCGACAAAATCATAAAAATATCACATAGTATTCACAATATCATAAAAATATCACATGGTATTCACAAAATCAAAAACATATCACATGGTTTACACAAAATCATAAAAAGATCACATGGTATACATAAAATCATCAACATATCACATGGTATGCACAATATCATACAAATATCGCATAGCATACACAAAATCGTAAAAAATATCACAGGGTATCGACAAAATCATAAAAATATCACAAAGCATACACAAAATCACAAACATATCACATGGTATAAACACAATCATAAAAATATCACATGGCACACAAAATCATATAAATATCACATACTATTCACAAAATCATAAAAATATCACAGGGTATACATAAAAATATCATATGGTATTCACAAAATCAGAAACATATCACATGGTATACAGAATCATAAACATATCACATGGCATACACAAAATCATACAAATATCACATGGCATACAAAAAATCAGAAACATATCACATGGTATAAACAAAATCATAAAAATATCACATGGTAGAAACAAAATAATAAAAATATCACATGGCACACAAAATCATACAAATAGCACATAGTATTCACAAAATGATAAAAATATTACATGGTACCCATAAAAATATCACATGGTATGCACAAAAGTATAAACATATCACATGCTACACACAATATCATACAAATATCACATGGTATCGGCAAAATCATAAAAATATAACATGGTATACACAAAGTCATAAAAATATCGCGTGGTATTCACAAAATCAAAAACATATCACATGGTTTACACAAAGACATAAAAAGATCACATGGTTTACATAAAATCATCAACATATCACATGGTATACAATATATCATACAAATATCGCATAGCATACACAAAAATCATAAAAATATCAAAATGGTATCGACAAAATCATAAAAATATCACATGGCATAAAGAAAATCATAAACATATCACATGGTATCAATAAAATCATAAAAATAACACATGGTATTCACAAAATCATAAACACAACACATGCTATGCATAATATCAAAAAATATCACATGGTTTACACAAAATCATAAAAAGATCACATGGTATACATAAAATCATCAACATATCACATGGTATGCACTATATCATACAAATATCGCATAGCATACACAAAATCACAAAAAATATCACATGGTATCGACAAAATCATAAAAATATCACATGGCATACACAAAATCACAAACATATCACATGGTATAAACACAATCATAAAAATATCACATGGCACACAAAATCATATAAATATCACATAGTATTCAGAAAATCATAAAAATATCACATGGCATAGACAAAATCATAAAAATATCACATGGTATACATAAAAATCAGAAAATATCACATGTTACACACAAAATCATAAAAATATCACATGGTATTCACAAAATCAAAAAATATCACATGGTTTACACAAAATCATAAAAAGATCACATGGTATACATAAAATCATCAACATATCACATGGTATGCACTATATCATACAAATATCGCATAGCATACACAAAATCACAAAAAATATCACATGGTATCGACAAAATCATAAAGATATCACATGGCATACACAAAGACATAAAAAGATCACATGGTATACATAAAATCATCAACATATCACATGGTATACACAATATCATACAAATATCGCATAGCATACACAAAAATCATAAAAATATCAGATGGTATCGACAAAATCATAAAAATATCACATGGCATAAACAAAATCATAAACATATCACATGGTATCAACGAAATCATAAAAATAACTCATGGCACACAAAATCATACAAATAATACATAGTATTCACAAAATCATAAAAATATCACATGGTATACATAAAAATATCATATGTATTCACAAAATCATAAACATATCACATGGTATACAAAATCATAAACCTATCACATGGCATACACAAAATCATACAAATATCACATAGTATACAAAAACATAAAAATATCACATGGTAATCACAAATTCGTAAACATATCACATGGCATACAAAAAATCATACAAATATCACATGGTATACAAAATCATAAAATATCACATGGTATACAAAATCATAAACATATTACATGGCATACACAAAATCATACAAATTTCACATGGTATACAAAATCATAAAAATACATGGTATACAAAATCATAAACATATCACATGGTATACAAAATCATAAACCTATCACATGTCATACACAAAATCATACAAATATCACATAGTATACAAAAACATAAAAATATCACATGGTAATCACAAATTCGTAAACATATCACATGGCATACACAAAATCATACAAATATCACATGGTATACAAAATCATAAAATATCACATGGTATACAAAATCATAAACATATTACATGGCATACACAAAATCATACAAATATCACATGGTATACAAAATCATAAAATATCACATGGTATACAAAATCATAAACATATTACATGGCATACACAAAATCATACAAATTTCACATGGTATACAAAATCATAAAAATACATGGTATTCACAAAATCAGAAACATATCACATGGTATATGCAAAATCATAAACAAATCACATGGAAGACACAATTTCATACAAATATCACAAAGCATACACAGTCATAAAAATATCACATGGCACAGACAAAATCATAAAAATATCACATGGTATACATAAAAATCAGAAACATATCACATGGTACACACAAAATCATAAAAATATCACATGGTATATACAAAATGAGAAACATATCACATGGTACACACAAAATCATAAACATAACACATGCTATCCATAATATCATACAAATATCACATAGCATATGCAAAATCATAAAAATATCACATGGTATCGCCAAAATCATAAAAATATCACATGGTATTCAAAAAAATCATAAAAATATCACATGGTATTCACAAAATCAAAAACATATCATATGGTTTACACAAAATCATAAAAATATCACATAGTATATACAAAATGAGAAACATATCACATGGTATACACAAAATCAAAAACACATCACATGGTATACACAAAATCATAAACATATCACATGGTATACACAAAATCATAAACATATCACATGGTATTCACAAAATCATCAACATATCACATGGTATGCACAATACCATACAAATATCGCATAGCATACACAAAATCATAAAAAATATCACAGGGTATCGACAAAATCGTAAAAATTTCACATGGTATAAACGAAATCATAAAAATATCACATGGTATTCACAAAATCAAAAACATATCACATGGTTTACACAAAATCATAAACATATCACATGGTATTCACAAAATCATCAACATATCACATGGTATGCACAATATCATACAAATATCGCATAGCATACACAAAATCATAAAAAATATCACATGGTATCGACAAAATCGTAAAAATATCACATGGTACAAACGAAATCATAAAAAATATCACATGCCACACAAAATCATACAAATATCACATAGTATTCACAAAATCATAAACATATCACATGGTATACATAAAAATATCATATGTATTCACAAAATCAGAAACATATCACATGGTATACAAAATCATAAACATATCACATGGCATACACAAAATCATACAAATATCACATGGTATACAAAATCATAAAAATATCACATGATAATCAAAAATCGTAAAAAAAATCACATGGTATTCATAAAATCCCCAAAAATCACATGGTATACAAAAAACATAAGCATATCACATGGCATACACAAAATCATAAAAATATCACATGGTACACACAAAATCATACAAATATCACAAGGTACACAAAATCATAAAGAGATCACATGGCATACACAAAATCATCAACATATCACATGGTATACAAAATCATACAAATATCGCATGGTATACAAAATCAAAAACATCACATGGCATACACAAAATCATTAACATATCACATGGTATACAGAAAAATATCATATGTATTCACAAAATCATAAACATATCAAATGGTATACAAAATCATAAACCGATCACATGGCATACACAAAATCATACAAATATCACATAGTATACAAAATCATAAAAATATCACATGGTAATCACAAAATCATAAACATATCACATGGCATACACAAAATCATACAAATTTCACATGGTATACAAAATCATAAAAATATATGGTATTCACAAAATCAGAAACATATCACATGGTATATGCAAAATCATAAACAAATCACATGGAAGACACAATTTCATACAAATATCACAAAGCATACACAGTCATAAAAATATCACATGGCATAGACAAAATCATAAAAATATCACATGATATATACAAAATGAGAAACATATCACATGGTACACACAAAATCATAAACATAACACATGCTATGCATAATATCATACAAATATCACATAGCATATGGAAAATCATAAAAATATCACATGGTATCGACAAAATCATAAAAATATCACATAGTATTCACAATATCATAAAAATATCACATGGTATACACAAAATCATAAACATATCACATGGTATACACAAATCCTTCAAATATCACACGGCATACACAAAATCATAAACATATCACATGGCTACACAAATCATTCAAATATCACATGGAATACAAAAAATCATAAACATATCACATGGCATACACAAAATCATACAAATATCATGTGATATACACAAAATCATAAACATATCACAAGGCTACACAAATCATTCAAATATCACATGGAATACACAAAATCATAAACATATCACATGGCATACACAAAATCATACAAATATCATGTGGTATACACAAAATCATGCAAATATCACATCTTATGCAAAATCAAAAACATATCACATGGCATACAGAAAATCATACAAATATCACATGGCATACACAAATCATTCAAATATCACATGGTATACACAAAATCATAAACATATCACATGGTACACACAAAATCATAAAAATATCACATGGTATATACAAAATGAGAAACATATCACATGGTACACACAAAATCATAAACATAACACATGCTATCCATAATATCATACAAATATCACATAGCATATGCAAAATCATAAAAATATCACATGGTATCGCCAAAATCATAAAAATATCACATGGTATTCAAAAAAATCATAAAAATATCACATGGTATTCACAAAATCAAAAACATATCATATGGTTTACACAAAATCATAAAAATATCACATAGTGTATACAAAATGAGAAACATATCACATGGTATACACAAAATCAAAAACACATCACATGGTATACACAAAATCATAAACATATCACATGGTATACACAAAATCATAAACATATCACATGGTATTCACAAAATCATCAACATATCACATGGTATGCACAATACCATACAAATATCGCATAGCATACACAAAATCATAAAAAATATCACAGGGTATCGACAAAATCGTAAAAATTTCACATGGTATAAACGAAATCATAAAAATATCACATGGTATTCACAAAATCAAAAACATATCACATGGTTTACACAAAATCATAAACATATCACATGGTATTCACAAAATCATCAACATATCACATGGTATGCACAATATCATACAAATATCGCATAGCATACACAAAATCATAAAAAATATCACATGGTATCGACAAAATCGTAAAAATATCACATGGTACAAACGAAATCATAAAAAATATCACATGCCACACAAAATCATACAAATATCACATAGTATTCACAAAATCATAAACATATCACATGGTATACATAAAAATATCATATGTATTCACAAAATCAGAAACATATCACATGGTATACAAAATCATAAACATATCACATGGCATACACAAAATCATACAAATATCACATGGTATACAAAATCATAAAAATATCACATGGTAATCAAAAATCGTAAAAAAAATCACATGGTATTCATAAAATCCCCAAAAATCACATGGTATACAAAAAACATAAGCATATCACATGGCATACACAAAATCATAAAAATATCACATGGTACACACAAAATCATACAAATATCACAAGGTACACAAAATCATAAAGAGATCACATGGCATACACAAAATCATCAACATATCACATGGTATACAAAATCATACAAATATCACATGGTATACAAAATCAAAAACATCACATGGCATACACAAAATCATTAACATATCACATGGTATACAGAAAAATATCATATGTATTCACAAAATCATAAACATATCAAATGGTATACAAAATCATAAACCTATCACATGGCATACACAAAATCATACAAATATCACATAGTATACAAAATCATAAAAATATCACATGGTAATCACAAAATCATAAACATATCACATGGCATACACAAAATCATACAAATTTCACATGGTATACAAAATCATAAAAATATATGGTATTCACAAAATCAGAAACATATCACATGGTATATGCAAAATCATAAACAAATCACATGGAAGACAATTTCATACAAATATCACAAAGCATACACAGTCATAAAAATATCACATGGCATAGACAAAATCATAAAAATATCACATGATATATACAAAATGAGAAACATATCACATGGTACACACAAAATCATAAACATAACACATGCTATGCATAATATCATACAAATATCACATAGCATATGGAAAATCATAAAAATATCACATGGTATCGACAAAATCATAAAAATATCACATAGTATTCACAATATCATAAAAATATCACATGGTATACACAAAATCATAAACATATCACATGGTATACACAAATCCTTCAAATATCACACGGCATACACAAAATCATAAACATATCACATGGCTACACAAATCATTCAAATATCACATGGAATACAAAAAATCATAAACATATCACATGGCATACACAAAATCATACAAATATCATGTGATATACACAAAATCATAAACATATCACAAGGCTACACAAATCATTCAAATATCACATGGAATACACAAAATCATAAACATATCACATGGCATACACAAAATCATACAAATATCATGTGGTATACACAAAATCATGCAAATATCACATCTTATGCAAAATCAAAAACATATCACATGGCATACAGAAAATCATACAAATATCACATGGCATACACAAATCATTCAAATATCACATGGTATACACAAAATCATAAACATATCACATGGTATACAAAATCATAAATGTATCACATGGTATACACAAAATCATAAACATATCACATGGTATTCACAAAATCATAAACACAACACATGCTATGCATAATATCATACAAATATCACATAGCATATGGAAAATCATAAAAATATCACATGGTATCGACAAAATCATAAAAATATCACATAGTATTCACAATATCATAAAAATATCACATGGTATTCACAAAATCAACAACATATCACATGGTTTACACAAAATCATAAAAAGATCACATGGTATACATAAAATCATCAACATATCACATGGTATGCACAATATCATACAAATATCGCATAGCATACACAAAATCGTAAAAAATATCACATGGTATCGACAAAATCGTAAAAATATCACATGGTATAAACGAAATCATAAAAAATATCACATGCCACACAAAATCATACAAATATCACATAGTATTCACAAAATCATAAAAATATCACATGGTATACATAAAAATATCATATGTATTCACAAAATCAGAAACATATCACATGGTATACAAAATCATAAACATATCACATGGCATACACAAAATCATACAAATATCACATGGTATACAAAATAATAAAAATATCACATGGTAATCAAAAATCGTAAAAAAAATCACATGGTATTCATAAAATCCCCAAAAATCACATGGTATACAAAAAACATAAGCATATCACATGGCATACACAAAATCATAAAAATATCACATGGTACACACAAAATCATACAAATATCACAAGGTACACAAAATCATAAAGAGATCACATGGCATACACAAAATCATCAACATATCACATGAGTAGGGTAAGAATACTGATTCTGGCTCACTTTTCCCCATGTAAATGAATGGGGGATTTTCAGCGATTCCCTTTTTTTTTTCCCTAAAAATAAACCCCCTTTTTATCCCAAGGTATATTTATTTGTCTCCCCTTTTAACTTGGAGGTTGAACCTCATTGAATTGAACACCTGGGGGTTGAACAGCTCACTCATTGAACCTATAAAGATTTGTTCATTCTCAAATTCCTTCAATAGTTTAATTTTCTTTGCACAATAATCCCCATCTAAAATATTGACAAACAAAACATTTGAATCTTTATATTTTTTAAGATACCCCTTTTGTGCCATTACGAAATGATAAACTTCTCTTAATGCTCTCATCTGGCCACCTACTGAGCCACATATCATTTTGAGATTATAGTAAATTGTTTTTTCATTGTTCAATTGATAACCATCAAAGTTTTCAGTCCATTCAAGGATATTCATTTTTTTCTTTACATCCTCTAACTTACTAATTTTTAAATTGATTCGCTTATTTGTTTTATTTACCTTTGTTTTAGTTATTTTTTCAATAAGACTTATTTGATATTTTTCACATTCATTATGTTTTCCATTTATATACCAAGACTGAGATTTTCTCCACTCTTTAGTTTGATTAATACTTGGTTTAACCATTTATATATTGTGAAAAAACGCGGCGGTAGCCCTTAAAAAACCCTAACCCATCTTCCCATCGTTAAAACACAATCTATTCTATTTACTCAATCATACAATATCCATATGGAACACAATCTATTCCATTATCTAAAATAAATCTCTTATCATCAAAGGCTCCTAATGCCTTTTTATTTACTTCTTCACTATATATGTTATGTTTATAACTTCTTATTGTATTCATTTTCCTATATTCTTCTTTCTTATTCATCAAACAATTATAATAATTTCTAAAAGTTATTGATTTCTTTATTACATATTTCTTTATTCCCTTTAACCTCTTATCAATCTGTTCACCATACTTATAAGCATATGCCTTTGCTCTCAATCCAATAAACTCACTCATTACTTTTCCACCCAACTCATCCTTAAACTTACCAATAACCTTTTCATTCTTTTTGGAAAATAACTCACTCTTCTTGCTGAAATTACTTGTATCATATACTCCAATATTTTTCTTCATATCTTCATAAACATCATCAGTTTTTATATCTAGGATAAAACTATCAGTGTCCATATACAACAATGAAACATTTTCACCATACTCTTTCTTTAAGTCATTATACAAATAATCATACATCAATATCTTTGATAAATCAAGAACTGCTGTTCCAATATAAATTGGTTTATCCATTACAATACTTTCCTTTTTCATATGAATTGCAGAAAAGTTCTCTGAAAAAACCTCTTCTCTCTCAAAACTTGGTTTATTTATCAATCTCGAAGCTTCTTTCCAAGATGTTGCGAATCTAATGTTTTGCCTGTTTCTAACATTTTCCATAGTCTTTCCAAATACAGCATTATTCATTAATTTATAAAAGTCCCCTTCAAATTTTACTTTTGTATTTGCTCTCATATCTGTATTGAATTGAATATACTTTTTCACCCAAGGACTTTGTTTAAATTTTAAAACTCTATGAATTTTAGCTACTCTCAATCCTTCTCTCAAAAACTGTTTTAAGCTTCTCTGATGTAAAACATATCCCTCTTTATCATAGAATGTTGTTAATAACTTTTCTGTTGATTTGCCTTTAATATTAAAACTTTTATGATAATCACTGAACCATTCTTTCTTTGGGGTTTCTTTCTCACATGCAAAAGGAAGGTCTTTATGCTTATTATGAAGAACACTCGGGTACCTCAAATCAACTTCAAAATAATAACCTTCTTCTTCGTCATTCAATTCCTCTTGAGAAGAAATAACAATATTCATCAAAGCCTTTTCATAATCCTTTTCTTCCACCCACTCTAATTTACCATAAGGCAGAGATTGAGACATTGCCCATCCATACAAATTATTAGCATCAAAATACATCAAATAATTACTATCTTTTTCACTATCATAATTTGGGAGATATTTATTATTTGCTTTCGCATATCTTTTTGAACATACTTGTGATATTCCACCTCTCTTGGACTTCTCAATCATCAAAAGCATATCAACATCACTGATTAAATCTATATCTTGTTTTGTCATTTTCAACATTGCACTCCAAGCTAAACCAGGAGCTGTGAAATAGTGGGCAGGGTCTAATCCATAACAATTTTTATTATGACAGTGTTCTAAAAGCCTCAAACACATCAGCTAACAATAAAACATCTGTTTTTAGATATAAATCATGATATTCTCCAAGGTTCTTTATCTTAAATATTTTCCATATTTCTTGTGCGTGTTTATATTCCTTATCACTTATCTCTTCTTCATAAAGGTTATTATAGAAACTTTCTTTTGAAGGAAGTTGTGTTTCTTTAAATCTCATAAATGAATCCATATAATCATAAGGATAAATTCCCTTACTTGTAAGAATTTTCTCTTTACTTTGAATTTCATTCCTTGTTTGAATTTCCTCTCTCGTAAGAATTCCTTCTTTAATCAGAATTTCATCTTTAATCTGAATTTCCTCTTTAGTTAGAATTTCATTCATTGTTCGAATTTTCTTTATAATTAGAATTTCATCTTCAGTTAGAATTTCTTCATTAATTAGAGTTTCCTCTTTACTTTGAATTCTCTCTTTAATCTGAATTTCCTCTTTAGTGAGAATTTCCTCTTTTGGAAAGAATGAATTAAGATTTGGAAAAGAGTCCGTGGAGCTTAGATTTGATGCGAGGTAGGCTAGTGGTGTTCCCATAAACTTGTAAGAATCTAGAAACCTAATACGAGTTAAAGGTTTTGTGAATATCATTTTTGAAAATGAAATATACTTTTGACTTGTGTTTGTTATGGCAGAAATATTCCCTGGTGTTTTTGAAAGTTCATTTATAAATAGATGTGTATCATAGTTGGCGCTGTTGCGAAGAAAGACTGGAATAAAAGAAGGTAATTTATAATTAAGATTACAACAGGAATGAGCGGGACCTCTATATTTACCAGTAAGATGACAATGGTCTCTAACTTTAGACTCCTTAATTTCCCCCTCACAAATATGACAGATATTGTTCATTCTAAATTCTAATTTTTCTTCTTTGGTTAATTTCATCGGTTCATTTGTTTCTTTCATTAATTTAGTGAGTCTTATACAATCCTTTTCTAATCGTTTTACAAACTCTTGTGAAGCATTTTTTCCACGATAATGTTCAAGTTTGTTATACTTTTCTCCAACAGATGATTTGATATAATAACAGAAACCACAAGGAATATGTTTTTGATATTTATTTGTATATGGTTCTTTTGGATTAGGAGAAGCAGTATTTATCTTTTTAAGGATACATTCAAAATCAGCGTATATCACAAATGGGTGCATGATAGATTTATTATAATCTTCAAAAGAAATCTTTTCACCAGGTTTAGGCATTGTAATTACAGCTGATTTATGATTACTACAATATTTTGAATGTTGTTCTAATCGTTCTTTTGTATGAAATGAATTAAGACATCGCTTACAAGGATATATTTTGTTTGCTGTTCTGAATACCTGAGAAGAGATTAATCTTGATAAATTATTGATGTATGTGTAATGTGAATTCTTTCCAACACTAAAATATAAAAGGTCAATGTGTGTTTCTTCATTTTTATAGTTGTTTGAAATTTTTAATATTTGAACTTTGTTTGTATCCGTTAATCCATATACATTAATAGAAAGATTATTCTTTTTCTCAAATTTAGGAATATCTGTTAGTGGCATTGGGAATTTAAAATCTTTAATGTCCAAGGTATTCTCATATTTCATATATTGTTTTACTCTTTCTGAATTACATTTTGGTGGATGAAAGTGAGCAAGAACAGACCAGAGAAAACATTTATTATCATTGTTCTTAATATTAACAACTGCCTTCTTTAGTTTTATTTCTTTTGGTAATTCAATATAAGAAGAAGCTTTAAGAGGGTTTGATTTTAGAATGTGTATATCTAAACAGATGATTTTTTTTAATATGAAATCCACTTCCTACCACTGTATTATCAACATCCTCCTCTTGTCTTGATAGTTCTTCATAAACCCCACTATTCAAAAAATCTTGAAATGATGTTATAAAATGAAGATCTGTTCTCATCTAAGTAGTTTGTTCTTCATCTTGTCTTTTCATATTCATTTTCACTCCCATATAAAACTTTAAAGTTTTCATTTCTTTTAATGTCTTTTTAATAAATTTTTCAACATCAGGTTTCACTATTTCAATTGATTCAGCTATTGATGATGGACCGGGTTCTCCAAATTGAAAAATCCTTATTTTTATATGCCCTTTAAATGCCCCATCAGTGTTTTCAATATAATAGTCTCCCTTTACTTTAAACTCATTTTTCTTGTGTTTTTGTGATTGAAGATGTTTATTATAACTACTCTTCAAAACATCCTTTGAACAGATATCACAATGTTTTCTTTCCAACTCAAGAGGAGATATTTGATGAAATAGATTAAATGTGTGTTTGTTGGTTCGGAGGTGTTTTCTATAATGTTTATATTCGTGATTACAAACATCGCACTACGTTGTATTCACCATATTTATAGAATAAAACTTTGCTTAAACTAAAATTTTATTGATGAAAATTTCGTTTAATTTATAGGTGAATCTGTGCTTAAAAACATTTTATCCTCCAACTTTTTCACTTAATAAATACAATGTTTCAAGACACAAAAGACAAGTTTCAATCAATCTCTTCATCTGTTAAAGATACTGAGAAATATGTCAAGGATGTAAAATTGAACAAAGATAAATATAACAACTATTGGATAAAAACTATTATGGTAAATAATATGAGTTCTTCAATTTCCTTCAGTGGAAGGGCTTTTAGTATACCTGGTAGAACATCAATTAAAGTATCTCTAACAAAAGTTTCTCCTCTCCTTCTAGTAATATATTCAAAACTAGAAAAAGCAATGAAACAAGAAAAAGTATCAAAGAACAAAAACCTTATGGATGAAGCTTTAGAAAGAAAAGATAAGACCATCTGTAATATGCAAGGAGAAATTTGTATTTTTTTCAACAACCCTAAAGATGTAAATCCTGATGAAATAAAGGATGTTAATATATCAGGTGAAATGACATTTCGTTCAATAGTAGTTAACGATAATTTTAAAATTACCTTTAATATAAAAAATGTTGTCGTTGAATCTGATAATGAAAAAAGTATATCGATATCGATGGTAATATACAACTGAAAGTATAGATGAATTTCAGTTTAAGTAAAGTTTTACTTTATAAATATGCTAGACTTTCCTGATTCTTCATATGACAAATTTGAGAATTGTCCTGCGTGTGAAAGAGGGGGATTAAACACAGAGTCAAAAGCCTATAAACAATGTATATTCTGTGATTATCTTCTAATTAATGATAATAAAAAATATAAAAAGGAAAATAATTCTTTTAGATTTACACCAAAAATGAATTACTTTACAAGATTGATTAGAGAAATGAATGTAAAGTATGAGGGTGATAACACACCTTTCCTTACAAGGGAAGAAACTGAACGTATAAGAGAAATGTTCAAAGGATTGTTGTTATATATTATTCATGGATGTAATTTTCAGGGAAATATCAACACAAGATATTGCATAAATAAAATAATGGATTATCTTGAAATTAAACCTGAACTTAGGATAAAATATAGAGTTTCTAAAAAAGCCAATAATAAATTAAATACCTTGTTTTCTAAATATATAAATGAATGATTTTTTACCTATTTAGGAAAATAAGATAAAATTTAACAACCATAAAAATCTCCCAAATTCATTAAGATGTCTCATAGTTGGTTCAAGTGGATGTGGAAAAACCTGCTTACTTTTAAAAATGCTCCTCACTCCCAACTTTTTAGATTATGATAATTTAATAATTTTCACAAAGTCGAGTTTTCAACCAGAGTATCAACGACTCTCACAAGGTTTTAATGCTGGTCTTCAAAAAGAAGATATAATCGGTTTATTTAAACGTCAAAAAAACCTAAATGATTATAACATTGAAGATATAATTCAACTATTTTATGATACACAGAGATGTAAAAAGAAATCAAATCCTATAACTTGTATTCTTAGTGATAATACGGATGATATACCGTCTCCCCAAGATTTGGATAAATCAAAAAAGAACCTCGTTATCTTTGATGATTGTGTTAATGAGAGAAACCAAACGGTAATGGACAGCTACTACACAAGAGGGAGACATTCTTGTTGTAATTGTATTTATCTTAGTCAATCGTACTTTCAACTTCCTCGTCGTTCCATCAGAAACAATGCTAATACTTTTATTTTATTCAAGTTAAATTCAATAGATATTAATAATTTTTGGAGAGATAATTGTTCTACATTATGTAGTAAAAAGAAATTTGAGGATTACATGAAGCACACGACTGAAAAATATAAATATATTGTTGTGAAACAAGATGAGATATTAAGGGATATATTTTTTGTTTTATAAACAATTACATATATAAATGACAACTATTATTATAAATCTTGTGGGTAAATCTGCTTCTGGAAAAAACTTTCATAAATCAAGGTTCTTGTGTAGTACAAATGAGAATATTGTAAATTTACTTAAAAAACACCCCGTGATACGCATTGTATCAACATCTAGAGCAATAAGACCTGGAGAAGTAAAAGGTGAAGATTATCACTATATTTCAGTGGAGGAACATATGCGATTGAGGAATGAAGGACAAATATTTGAGGAGGTTTCTCTTGGTACAACAAAATATTCACATTGTAAGAGTGAGTTAAGGAAACTAAAATCTGGTGGTGTTGGGATATTAGAAACTAATCCAGAAGGAACGAGACAAATTATTAAATATCTGAGCGGGGTGAAGATTTTATCATTCGGTTTTGATGTTGATGAAGAAACTCAACGCAAACGTATGAAAAGCAGAGATGCAAGGATTAGTGAAGAAGAAATTACAACTCGCATTAATGTTAATAAAGAATTTGATGAAATATTTAAAGAAAAGGATTTATTTGAACACATCTACTTGAATGATGAAGAAAAGGAAAATTTCCCTGTTAATCTTTACAATTCATTAAATGATATTTTACAATAAATAAATGGATACAAAAGAAAGAGCAAGAAGATTTAAGGAACATCAAGAGTTGGTTTCAAAAGTTGTAAAACAGCAGGAAGACATAAAGAAGAAACGCAGACAGAAACTAACGGGAGAAGAAGTATTTGAAAGAAAACAAAAGAAATTTTTTAAACCACTTTTAAAAACTTCCCAAGAAAAAATGAAAGATGTTTCCACAGTTCCCACAGTAGAATATACTCCCAGAAAGCTCCAAATGTTAAAAGATTTCAGTCAAATGACGGAGGAAGAATTAGAGCATATTGGAGAATTAGAATATGATGAAGGTTTATTTCAACAACTGGAAGAGATTAATCAACCCCCTGATTATATTGTGAATGCTGTTCAAAACAATGAATATTCAGCGGATTCAAAAACCAAAGCAGGACTCATTCCAACAGAACAACCAGCAATATTTCATCTTGTTCAAGAAAAGGTATTGATATTTAATGATGAATTAAGGTTCTTAAGTTCTGCTCAACCCCCTGTTAAACTAACTCCGAGATTAATGTTTCTTCTCACAAAAGATGGAAGACAAGGTTCAACTGTGAGGGATGAATCAAAGTATATTGATAAACCATTGGATATGGAAAATAATGATGATAGAGTATATATTGATTTGCTAAACACTCTAAATTATAAGGTTATTCTTTCTGGTAAAAGTAGGAAGAATGAGAAGGAGAAACACATTATTCAGGCTTTAAGTATCCTTGGTTCAGGTATTAGTTTTCTTCCAAATGACCCATCGCAATTAGTTAATAGACTGTTATTGTTGTTAGGCAGTAAGAAGGCTGGAAATAACAATTGTTTTAATGAAGCATCAGCCATTTTAGACCAGTTGATGAACATGAAAATAATTAATAAATCTCAATATAAAGACATTTTATCTCATATTAAATAAGATGAGAAGCACAATCCTGAGTTTTAATTTCACAACAAGCGACCACACATCTTCATTCCCATACCCACTACAACTTGACACAACAAAAGAATATGAGGCATCTTTATTGTCCATGGAAACTTATAATACCTTATTTAATATAACCGAGAAAAATGACAAGTTTAGTTATAATCCGGGAAGTGGATACAAAACGATAACAGTCTCACCCGGAGCATACGAGATTTCTCAAATATCTTCCGAAATTGCTCGTCTTATGAAAGAACAGGGTGATGAACCAAAAAATATTGTTATAAACATTCAAAAACATACTTCAAAATCAACGATTAAAGTTAAAAATAACTACAAGGTTGATTTCACAATTGATAATTCATTTAGAGAGTTATTGGGTTTCTCCTCAAAAAAGATTGAAACTAATGGGACGTTTTACAGTGATAATGTCATTCAAATATCCTCAGGAATAAATTCGGCGTTAATTCACTGTGATTTGATTGATGGTGCTTATAATGATGGAAAAAAAACAAATGCAATATTTTCATTCAGCGCATACTCAACCCCAATTGGTTATAAATTCAATATGGAACCTAAAAATTTGGTTTATCTACCTGTGTCAGGAAAAATCATACACAGAGTAAATTTTAGGATAACCGACCAAGATAATCGTGTGATTTCTTTTAATGGAGAAGTTATATCCATCAGAATTCACCTACGTGAAGTTTTCCAATAAATAAATACGATGGTTATTGTGAGAAAACACGAGTTGGGAAAATATAAAATAATTACAGGGGATGGGATGTTCCTTTCCCCGTACTACAAGGGTGAAGGTATGTATCTTGGTAGAGGATACTATAAACCTAAGAGACAAAGGGGTGTCGGACATCAATTTAGAGGAGATGGGATAATTGATACTCTCATGGGTATTGGTTCAACTATTCTTAAACATAAAGACCTAATTGGTTCAACTGCTTCTGCTGTGGGAAATGTAGCAGGTGCTGTAAAGAGTATAAAAGATGCTCAGAAGGAATCTCATAAATTACAAGCAATAAAAGAAATTAAGAAAGGTAAAACTCAGTTGTCCCCCCAAGAACGACAGAAAATAATTCAAATACTTGGATCAGGGTTTCAAAAGTTTTAACATCTTTTTTCCTAAATAAATACAAGTATGGAAGCAATTGATAATATCTATGATTTGGATGATACTATTATTATCTCAAACTCCACTAAAAAAGAAGATTACTTCAAGGTAAATGCAATAACTGGAACAGACTGGAATACAAATGGTACAAAAAGTTTTGAAATAAATAATCAACAAACCTATTTGAATCTCTCCGAAAGTTTCTTGTTGTGTAAATTTAAATTCACTAAGGCTGGGAATAACACAAACGCTACACTTGTAAATGATTTCTTCTGGAAAATGTTTGATAGTGTGCGATTGTATATTGGAACACAAGAAGTTGAAGCGGTTGATTATGTCTCTGCTGTATCTGAAATGATGAAATTTACACTCTATACATTCAGTGATAGAATGGGAAAGGGGTCTGTCGAAGGTTTTATTCCTGATATGTCAACGGGAACAAACACAGACCCTGGATATATTCAAAGGAAAGGAATGCATAATGATGATACAAAAGCAGAAAATAGTTTTACTGTGGCAGTTCCTCTTAAAGGTATATTTGGATTTTGTGATTATGATAAAGTTCTGTATGGTCTTAAAATTAGATTTCAACTACAAAGGAATGATAATGAAAATAGATTGCTTTTTGGTGTTGGTAGTGCTTTTGGTGAACAGAATAAATTTGTAATTGAGGAGATGAGTTGGTATATCAGTGAATATACTCCTAATCTTAAAACAGAAGAGATGTTGAATCGAAGACTTAACTCAAAGAAACCACTCAGTGTATCATACCTCAAAAGAAGATGTCAACACGTTAAACTCAATCAAACTACTTACACGTGGAATTTGGGTGTTCTGGAAGGAAAGCCACGATATCTGTGGATGATTTTTAAAAAGCCAGATGGCGATACTGCGACTGATAAGAATAATGCATTGAGTGATAATGCTAAGGTGAAACAACTTCGCGTTTCTCTAGATGGAACATTTTATCCACGAGATAGATTGGAAATTAATTGGGAAAAAAATGATTTTGCTGAAGCATACAAGTCTTACCAAAAGGTGTGTGAAAGTAATGGAAATAAAGAACCTATTTTGGATATGACAGCATTTAAAAGTTTGTATACAATCTATGCGTTTGACCTGAGCGCTCAAAAGGAAACTATAAAGTCTAATCGAGTGGATACTTCCCTATACATTGAAAGAGGAGAGAGTGAAGAAGTTGATACATATTGTTTGCTTTTGGAAGAAACAGAATTGCAGATTAATACAGATAATGGTGTGATGATTAGTCTCACATAATTTTTTGTTAAATAAATGAGTGGCAAAGTACCAACTGGGGTATATGTTAATCAAATCAATCTTCATAAACTATCATCTTGTGTTCAAAATCAAAAGCCTTGTACGATTAACGTTAATACAATTCAGAGAAAAGGAGCAGTAAGAATTGATGTTTTGCTCACAAGAGAACAGGTTAAAATCTTGAATGACACTGGCTCACTTAAAATTAAAATGACAAAACCAATGTTGAAAAAATATTCAATAAGAGAGACGAGTGGAGGATTTCTCCCATTTCTAATTCCTTTATTTGCTGGTTTAAGTGCGGTTGGAGCATTGTCGGGTGGTATTTCAACAGCGGTGAAAACTGCCAACGAAAGGAAGGCTCAACTCCAGGCTCAAAAAGAATTGGAAAGACATAACAAAGAGTTGGAGAAACAAATTAGTGGAAGTGGTGTAATTGTAGATTTTGCTGAAAAACTTGAAGGTCTGCCTGATAAAGCGAGATTGTTAGTTGGAGATATGCTTTCTTCTATAGCACAAGCAGGTGTAAAATTAACGAAAAGAGGTAATGGATTATATCTTTCTAATAAATAAATGAGCATTGATGAGTGGTTGAAAGAATTTGGAAAGAATACAACATCAAATTTACAACTTGCCAAATATTGTAAGAAATTAAAAATTCATAATGTGGTTATTTGTATGAGAGATGAATTAACAAATGTGCCGAAACATACAAAGAATATTATTATGAACTTAGAAGATAATGATGGGAACGGTTCTCATTGGGTTTGTATTTTTAATAGTCAAGACAAATATTATTTTGATAGTTTTGGTCTTCCACCACCTGTTGAAGTCATAAAATTCTTACAGAATGGTGTTTATCAAACATTTCAAGTCCAAGAATTAAATTCCAAGTGTTGTGGTCAATTATGTCTATATGTGTTATTTCAACTCAACAAAAATAAAAAATTTTATGATATTATTTTTAATCTAATATAAATGACTTATGTTGGTAAAGATGGTTCTATCTTTGGTGTATCTCAAGAACTGGATATTGATTTATCAAATTATTATACAAAGGCACAGGCTGAACGACATAAATATAATATAAACAAAAATATTAACATGAAAAATGCTTATAAATTAAAAAATTATCCAAGCCCAAAAAATTTTTTATCCAAAAAATAAAAGACTGACGCGAATGACTTGGTGAGATTAAGCGATTTATCACAATATATATATACTTAAATAAAACGGCTGTGTATTCCAAAGATACAGAAGTGTTGATATTATCTCCAGGTCATACAGAATTCACAGTTCGAATTAGAATAAATTTTTATAAAGAAGGGCGTATCGTTTGTATGAGAATAGAACAATGGGGGTATGATATGAATGATTTAGGGTATAATTGGTCATTTAAAATTAACCTCGAAGACCTGGAACAATTAAATCAGTCTCGTAAGGAAGAATATTATGCACTTGGTATCGAGAATGAGTTTTGTGGAGCCACGATTAGTAAACAACAAATAAAAGAATTTAATAAGGGTAAATATAATAATGGTTTTGCCCTTGTTTATCTCATGAAAACAGAAAAAACAGGATTATATATAATAAGTAAGGAAATACAAAATGATTTAACTATGGGAAGATGGGGAGGTGTTTCGTGCCATAATATTATTCCAACATATATTTCTAATACATAAATGACAGCAAGAAGGCTTCAAGAAAATTATCATTTCTGTGTCCAAGCATACCTTCAAGAAAAGGGTATTCGTTATTTTAATAAATATGTTCTACAACATAAGAATGAGGTATTTTCAATAAAAGATTGGCATTATGCTGATGTTGATAAACCGACAACTTTAGATTTAATTAGAATGTTAAATAATGAAAAAATTATAAGGTTAAGAAAAGGTAAGGCTCTTTTAGAAATTCAAAAGAAATTTTATTGGTTTCCTGTTGTAAAAAAAATTATTTTGGATACAGGAATAACAAGAAATCCTGATGAATATATGTATAATATTCTATGGGGTGTAAACGATTCAAGGATAGTAAGGGATGAGGAAGGAGTTGAAGAAGAGAGTGAAGAGGAGGAAAAGGAGAAGGAGGAGAGGGAGAAGAAAGAGAAGGAGGAAAAGGAGAAGAGAGAGAAGGAGGAAAGAGAGAATAGAGAGAGGGAGGAAAGAGAGAAGAGAGAGAGGGAGAAGAAAGAGAAGGAGGAAAAGGAGAAGAGAGAGAAGGAGGAAAGAGAGAAGAGAGAGAGGGAGGAAAGAGAGAGAATGAATAAATATCAAAATATGGAAACCAGTGAGATTCAAAAAAGATTGGTGGTATTACAGAAAATAACTCAACCCACCGAGGAGGAAAACAAAAAATTGACAAGTCTATTTGCAATACTTTCGACAAGACTATTAGCATCGACAAGATATGGATTTTAATTCAAGTTTTTCATTTTTTTTTTTCTTAAATAAATGGAGGAGAGAGTGAAGGCATTTCTAAGGATTCTTTGTGTTTTAAAAATTAAGATTCAAATGTGCATGTTGGAAACTAAAAAGGTTTTTGCACTCTGCAGGAATTTTTCTCATAAATAAATGAGTTATTGTCTCAAATGTAAAAAGAAAACTAATACTAAAAATATTTCATATATTAAAAGTAAAAATAACAGGGTTATACAGAAAGGTATATGTTCGGTGTGTGGTTCAAAAAAAAATCAATTTATCTCCAAACACAAACTCGGAGGAGATATACAAAAGTTTTTATCAGGAAGTAAATTTACAACTACTGGAATACCAGGGGAATTACATCTTCCAGGGTATTCTTTCTGTGGTCCAGGCACAAACTTGGATAAAAGATTAGATGAGGCAGACAATCCTAAATCCTGGAGTAAACCAATCAATAGAGTTGATGAAGTGTGCATGAGACACGATATTGATTATGGGAATACCACAACGTTGGAAGAAAAGCATGAAGCCGATAGAGAAATGTTGTATAATTTGTCTCTGATACAAAATCCAACCTTGAGAGAAAAAGTTGATAGGTTCATCGTGAAGAAGATGATTAGTGCTAAATTGAAACTTGGACTTGGAAATTCAAAAAACTTATAGGCTCTAATGATGCCATTAAGACTGAAGAGCAATTAGCTGATGAATTACATAAACCAATATTCACAAAGTTTCAGAGAAGGAAAGTTTATTCCAAGGAAGTTGATTATATCTGGTCTGCTGATTTGATTGAACTCAATAATGATAAGGGGTACAAGTATGCTTTAACCGTTATTGATTTGAGGAGTAGATATGCGTGGGTTGTCCCTTTAAAAAACAAAACAGGTAATACTCTTATGTTAGCTTTTCAACAGATATTTAATAAAAGTAAGAGAAAACCTAAAAAATTGTGGACTGATGAGGGTAGAGAGTTTTATAACAAGACATTTATGAATTTTCTAAAAAATAACAGTATTACATTATACAGTACCTTTAATGAAGGGAAGGCAGTTGTTGAACGTTTTAATCGTACCTTAAAAGAGAGACTATATAAAAAATTCACACAACTCGGTTCACAACAATGGTCATCTTTTATTCAGGATATTGTGGATAAGTATAATGACACGATTCACACGTCAACAAATATGAAACCATCAGAAACATTTACAAAATTAAAATATGAAAAAGAGATTAATGTCAGAAAACCTAAGTTCAAAGTTGGTGATATCGTAAGAATATATAGGTGGAAATCTCATTTTGAAAAGGGTTTTACTGAACGATGGACGAAAGAACTTTTTTAAATTGTTGATGTAATAGATACGGTTCCTTGGACTTATAAAATATATGATTTGGAAGGGGAAGAGATTTTAGGTTCATTTTATTCACAGGAATTACAAAAGACAAAACTAAGCAGATAATACACCTTTGTGGACACTCGAGGGACAAGTCCGAGGTGTATTACAGTATATAATGTGTGTCAAGGGGGACGTTCTTAGATCTGTGAACCCCAAACACAGAATCCTCAACTGAATAGTCAAGGTTTAACTTTTGTTTGTGTGTGTGTGCAATGGGAGCAATAGGTTGGCGCTTCACTCCCTCCTACTATACACCGTTGTGGACACTCGAGGGCCAAGTCCGAGGTGTATAACAGTATATAATGTGTGTCAAGGGGTGGACGTTCTTAGATCTGTGAACCCCAAACACAGAATCCTCAACTGAATAGTCAAGGCTTAACTTTTGTTTGTTGATGTGTATGTGTGTGTGTGTGTGTGTGTGTGTGTCCCAACCCTCACATTCAAAATCTCAACCCCAACCCTCACATTCAAAATCTCAACCCCAACTCAATCCTCACCCAACACAATGTCTTTTTCAAAATGAGATTTCCACCTATATATATATATTTTACGTTTTTTTTTTTTTTTCTCTTCTTCCAATTCTGTCTTTTAAGGCTTTCAGGTTTGATGACATAGAAAGAGGGAGTAAGAACTTTCTTGATAGGTTTAAATCCCAAAGAGTGGTAGCATTTCAAGTCTTCAAAATAAACCCAACTTTCCAAGTCTCCAAGGTAGTTATTTAAACCATCAAGGCAGAACTCATTTACTGATTTTTTCAAAATTTGTGAGTCTCCAAGGTAGTTCCCATATTTAGAACCATCTTGGCAGAACCCTTTTCCTGAGTCTCCAAGGTAGTTATTTAAACCATCAAGGCAGAACTCATTTACTGATTTTTTCAAAATTTGTGAGTCTCCAAGGTAAAACTTGTATTCTGGCTCATCAACGTATAACTTGTTCAGTGGGTATTGTCTTGATAACTCACAATGAGTACTATTGCTGTAAAACTCTTTTTCAGGATTTTGCTGGTCTCCAAGGTATAACTCTTTGGTTGGGTCATCAAGGACGAACTCCTTCTGTGGGTCTTGGTCGCTCATAAGGTCTTCAACCAAGCCAACAATTTCGCCCCAAGTTGTAGCAAAAGCAGTATTTTCATTTCGTATTTCAGACACAATTTCCTGTGAGAGAAAATAATAATGTATTAATTAAGTTATTTAATTATTAAATGAGTATGCTTCAATCAAAGTTTGAAAATAGGAAAATAAAAATCTTACCTCAACAGATAAGAGGTTTGAATCCAGTTCATCAACTTGAAGGTTTAGTTCCATACAAGACAGAGAGTTCCAAGGAACACCAAAGTCATCCCACTCAAGGTCTTGCTCGTTCTGTAGGTCTTGGTCGCTCACAAGGTCTTCAACCAAGTCAACAATTTCGCTCCAAGTTGTAGCAAAAGCAGTATTTTCATTTTGTATTTCAGATACAATTTCCTGTGAGAGAAAATAATAATGTATTAATTAAGTTATTTAATTATTAAATGAGTATGCTTCAATCAAAGTTTGAAAATAGGAAAATAAAAATCTTACCTCAATGGATAAGAGGTTTGAATCCAGTTCATCAACTTGAAGGTTTAGTTCCATACAAGTCAGAGAGTTCCAAGGAACCCCAAAGTCATCCCACTCAAGGTCTTGGTCGCTCATAAGGTCTTCAACCAAGCCAACAATTTCCCCCAAGTTGTAGCAAAAGCAGTATTTTCATTTTGTATTTCAGATACAATTTCCTGTGAGAGAAAATAATAATGTATTAATTAAGTTATTTAATTATTAAATGAGTATGCTTCAATCAAAGTTTGAAAATAGGAAAATAAAAATCTTACCTCAACAGATAAGAGGTTTGAATCCAGTTCATCAACTTGAAGGTTTAGTTCCATACAAGACAGAGAGTTCCAGGCAAGCACACAGCACACCATTGCCAGCAAAAACAAATGTTTAAAATGGAGCCTGGGCTTGAAGCTTTTATAGAGAAAGACTGGTGGGTGTGGTTTCCTTTGGAAATTCCCTGGGAAAGCCGAGGCAAGCCTTCATTGGGAAATTTTTCAAAACCATAACATCCTGTAATTTTCTAGTGATTTCTTTGTGAGTCAGAGATGAACTGGAAATGATGTAAGAGTGGGCGGGGCTTAGCAAAAGTAGGCGGGGCTTAGGAAAAGTGGGCGTGGCTTAGAAAAAACCTTATGAAAAGTGGGCGGAGCTTAGCAAAGTGGGCGGGGCTTAGCAAAGTGGGCGGGGCTTAGAAAAAGTGGGCGTGGCTTAGGAAAATACCTCACGAAAAGTGGGTGGAGCTTAGCAAAAGTGGGCGGGGCTTAGGAAAAGTGGGCGTGGCTTAGAAAAATACCTCATGAAAAGTGGGCGGAGCTTAGCAAAGTGGGCGGGGCTTAGGAAAGTGGGCGTGGCTTAGAAAAAATACCTCACAAAAAGTGGGTGGAGCTTAGCAAAAGTGGGCGGGGCTTAAAGAAAAAGTGGGCGGGGCTTATTGAATACCTTGTGGAAAGTGGGCGGGGCTTAGCAAAAGTGGGCGGGGCTTAAAGAAAAGTGGGCGGGGCTTAACAAAAAAATAACCTGTGGCTCAGGAGGTGGTCAAACAAGAGCATTAAGAGAAGTTTATCATTTCGTAATGGCACAAAAGGGGTATCTTAAAAAATATAAAGATTCAAATGTTTTGTTTGTCAATATTTTAGATGGGGATTATTGTGCAAAGAAAATTAAACTATTGAAGGAATTTGAGAATGAACAAATCTTTATAGGTTCAATGAGTGAGCTGTTCAACCCCCAGGTGTTCAATTCAATGATGTTCAACCTCCAAGTTAAAAGGGGAGACAAATAAATATACCTTGGGATAAAAAGGGGGTTTATTTTTAGGGAAAAAAAAGGGAATCGCTGAAAATCCCCCATTCATTTACATGGGGAAAAGTGAGCCAGAATCAGTATTCTTACCCTACTCACATGGTATACAAAATCATACAAATATCACATGGTATACAAAATCAAAAACATCACATAGCATACACAAAATCATTAACATATCACATGGTATACAGAAAAATATCATATGTATTCACAAAATCATAAACATATCAAATGGTATACAAAATCATAAACCTATCACATGGCATACACAAAATCATACAAATATCACATAGTATACAAAATCATAAAAATATCACATGGTAATCACAAAATCGTAAACATATCACATGGCATACACAAAATCATACAAATTTCACATGGTATACAAAATCATAAAAATATATGGTATTCACAAAATCAGAAACATATCACATGGTATATGCAAAATCATAAACAAATCACATGGAAGACACAATTTCATACAAATATCACAAAGCATACACAGTCATAAAAATATCACATGGCATAGACAAAATCATAAAAATATCACATGGTATACATAAAAATCAGAAACATATCACATGGTACACACAAAATCATAAAAATATCACATGATATATACAAAATGAGAAACATATCACATGGTACACACAAAATCATAAACATAACACATGCTATGCATAATATCATACAAATATCACATAGCATATGCAAAATCATAAAAATATCACATGGTATTCAAAAAAATCATAAAAATATCACATGGTATTCACAAAATCAAAAACATATCACATGGTTTACACAAAATCATAAAAATATCACATAGTATATACAAAATGAGAAACATATCACATGGTATACACAAAATCAAAAACACATCACATGGTATACACAAAATCATAAACATATCACATGGTATACACAAATCATTCAAATATCACATGGCATACACAAAATCATAAACATATCACATGGCTACACAAATCATTCAAATATCACATGGAATACAAAAAATCATAAACATATCACATGGCATACACAAAATCATACAAATATCATGTGGTATACACAAAATAATAAACATATCACAAGGCTACACAAATCATTCAAATATCACATGGAATACACAAAATCATAAACATATCACATGGCATACACAAAATCATACAAATATCATGTGGTATACACAAAATCATGCAAATATCACATCTTATGCAAAATCAAAAACATATCACATGGCATACAGAAAATCATACAAATATCACATGGCATACACAAAATCATAAACATATCACATGGTATACAAAATCATAAACATATCACATGGCATACACAAATCATTCAAATATCACATGGTATACAAAAAATCATAAACATATCACATGGTATACAAAATCATAAATGTATCACATGGTATACACAAAATCATAAACATATCACATGGTATTCACAAAATCATAAACACAACACATGCTATGCATAATATCATACAAATATCACATAGCATATGGAAAATCATAAAAATATCACATGGTATCGACAAAATCATAAAAATATCACATAGTATTCACAATATCATAAAAATATCACATGGTATTCACAAAATCAAAAACATATCACATGGTTTACACAAAATCATAAAAAGATCACATGGTATACATAAAATCATCAACATATCACATGGTATGCACAATATCATACAAATATCGCATAGCATACACAAAATCGTAAAAAATATCACAGGGTATCGACAAAATCATAAAAGTATCACAAAGCATACACAAAATCACAAACATATCACATGGTATAAACACAATCATAAAAATATCACATGGCACACAAAATCATATAAATATCACATACTATTCACAAAATCATAAAAATATCACAGGGTATACATAAAAATATCATATGGTATTCACAAAATCAGAAACATATCACATGGTATACAAAATCATAAACATATCACATGGCATACACAAAATCATACAAATATCACATGGCATACACAAAATCAGAAACATATCACATGGTATAAACAAAATCATAAAAATATCACATGGTAGAAACAAAATAATAAAAATATCACATGGCACACAAAATCATACAAATAGCACATAGTATTCACAAAATGATAAAAATATTACATGGTATACACAAAAATATCACATGGTATCCATAAAAATATCACATGGTATGCACAAAAGTATAAACATATCACATGCTACACACAATATCATACAAATATCACATGGTATCGGCAAAATCATAAAAATATAACATGGTATACACAAAGTCATAAAAATATCGCGTGGTATTCACAAAATCAAAAACATATCACATGGTTTACACAAAGACATAAAAAGATCACATGGTATACATAAAATCATCAACATATCACATGGTATACACAATATCATACAAATATCGCATAGCATACACAAAAATCATAAAAATATCAAAATGGTATCGACAAAATCATAAAAATATCACATGGCATAAAGAAAATCATAAACATATCACATGGTATCAATAAAATCATAAAAATAACACATGGTATTCACAAAATCATAAACACAACACATGCTATGCATAATATCATACAAATATCACATAGCATATGGAAAATCATAAAAATATCACATGGTATCGACAAAATCATAAAAATATCACATAGTATTCACAAAATCATAAAAATATCACATGGTATTCACAAAATCAAAAAATATCACATGGTTTACACAAAATCATAAAAAGATCACATGGTATACATAAAATCATCAACATATCACATGGTATGCACAATATCATATAAATATCGTATAGCATACACAAAATCATAAAAAATATCACATGGTATTGACAAAATCATAAAAATATCACATGGCATACACAAAATCATACAAATATCACATGGCATGCACAAAATCAGAAACATATCACATGGTATAAACAAAATCATAAAAATATCACATGGTATACACAAAATCATAAAAATATCACATGGCACACAAAATCATACAAATATCACATAGTATTCACAAAATCATGAAAAATATCACATGGTATACACAAAAATATCACATGGTATCCATAAAAATATCACATAGCATATGCAAAATCAAAAACATACCACATGGTATTCACAAAATCATAAAAATATCACATGGTATTCACAAAATCAAAAACATATCACATGGTTTCCACAAAATCATAAAAAGATCACATGGTATACATAAATCTTCAACATATCACATGGTATGCACAATATCATGCAAATATTGCATAGCATACACAAAATCATAAAAAAATATCACATGGTATAAACAAAAATCATAAAAATATCACATGGCA
>NW_028222682.1:12500-29754 GCF_056783735.1 Eptatretus burgeri | reverse complement strand
GGCGAGCGAGCGAGGGGGTGAGCGAGAGGTGAGCGAGAGAGGCGAGAGAGCGAGCAGAGTGAGCGAGGCGGTGAGCGAGAGAGAGCGAGAGAGGCGGTGAGCGAGAGAGCGAGAGAGGCGGTGAGCGAGAGAGCGAGAGAGGCGGTGAGCGAGAGCGAGAGCGGCGGTGAGCGAGAGCGAGAGAGGCGGTGAGCGAGAGAGGCGGTGAGCGAGAGAGGCGGTGAGCGAGAGAGGCGGTGTGAGCGAGAGAGCGAGAGAGGCGGTGTGAGCGAGAGAGCGAGAGAGGCGGTGTGAGCGAGAGAGCGAGAGAAAGGGCGAGCGAGAGAGCGAGTGAGACAGGGCCGAGAGAGCGAGAGAGGGGCGGCGAGCGAGAGGGGGCGAGCGAGAGGCGGCGAGCGAGAGAGCGAGAGAGGGGGCGAGCGAGAGGGGGAGCGAGCGAGAGGGGGCGAGCGAGAGGGGGCGAGCGAGAGGGGGCGCAGCGAGGGGGCGAGCGAGAGGGGGAGTGAGCGAGGGGTGAGCGAGGGGGGGTGAGCGAGAGAGGCGGTGAGCGAGAGAGCGAGAGAGACGGTGAGCGAGAGAGCGAGAGAGACGGTGAGCGAGAGAGACGGTGAGCGAGACAGACGGTGAGCGAGAGAGCGAGAGAGACGGTGAGCGAGAGAGCGAGAGAGACGGTGAGCGAGAGAGACGGAGAGCGAGAGAGACGGTGAGCGAGAGAGCGAGAGAGACGGTGAGCGAGAGAGCGAGAGAGACGGTGAGCGAGAGAGCGAGAGAGACGGTGAGCGAGAGAGCGAGAGAGGCGGTGAGCGAGAGAGCGAGAGAGAGGGTGAGCGAGAGAGCGAGAGAGGCGGTGAGCGAGAGAGGCGGTGAGCGAGAGAGGCGGTGAGCGAGAGAGGCGGTGAGCGAGAGAGGCGGTGAGCGAGAGAGGCGGTGAGCGAGAGAGCGAGAGAGGCGGTGAGCGAGAGAGGCGGTGAGCGAGAGAGAGCGAGAGAGGCGCGCGAGAGAGAGCGAGAGAGTGCGAGAGCGAGAGAGCGAGAGAGGCGGTGAGCGAGAGAGCGAGAGGGAGGGCGGGGGAGAGCGAGACAGAGCGAGAGAGGCGGTGAGCGAGAGGCGGTGAGCGAGAGAGGCGTGAGCGAGAGGCGAGAGCGAGAGAGAGCGAGAGCGAGAGAGGCGGTGAGCGAGAGAGCGAGCGAGAGGGCGGTGAGCGAGAGAGAGCGAGAGGCGGTGAGCGAGGGGGGGTGAGCGAGAGGGGGAGCGAGAGGGGGTGTGAGCGAGGGGGTGAGCGAGAGGGGGTGTGGAGCGAGAGGGGGTGAGCGAGAGGGGGGGTGAGCGAGAGGGGGGTGAGCGAGAGGCGGTGAGCGAGAGAGAGCGAGAGGTGAGCGAGAAAGGGTGAGCGAGAGGGAGAGAGCGAGAGAGGCGGTGAGCGAGAGAGAGCGAGAGAGGCGGTGAGCGAGAGAGCGAGAGAGGCGTAGCACAGAGAGAGCGAGAGAGGGGGTGAGCGAGAGAGGGGGAGAGCGAGAGAGACGGGGAGCGAGAGAGGGGGTGAGCGAGAGAGGCAGAGCGAGAGGGAGTGAGCGAGGGGGGTGAGCGAGAGAGGCGAGAGCGAGTGAGCGAGAGAGGGGGTGAGCGAGAGAGGCGGTGAGCGAGAGGGGCGGTGGGGAGCGAGAGAGGCGGTGAGCGAGAGAGGCGGTGAGCGAGAGAGAGCGAGAGAGGCGGTGAGCGAGAGGGGGGAGAGAGAGCGAGAGAGGGCGGTGAGCGAGAGAGCGAGAGAGACGAGTGAGCGAGAGGGGGGTGAGGCGGCGAGCGAGAGAGAGCGAGAGAGGCGAGCGAGAGAGCGAGAGAGGGTGAGCGAGAGAGGGGGTGAGCGAGAGAGCGAGAGAGGGGGAGAGCGAGAGGCGGTGAGAGAGGGGGTGAGCGAGAGAGAGGGTGGTGAGCGAGAGAGGCGTGAGCGAGAGAGACGGTGAGCGAGAGAGCGAGAGAGGCGAGAGCGAGAGAGGCGGTGAGCGAGAGAGGCGGTGAGCGAGAGAGGCGAGAGAGGCGGTGAGCGAGAGAGCGAGAGAGGCGGTGAGCGAGAGAGGCGGTGAGCGAGAGAGGCGGTGAGGCGAGAGAGGCGAGTGAGCGAGAGAGCGAGAGAGGCGGTGAGCGAGAGAGCGAGAGAGGCGAGAGCGAGAGAGCGAGAGAGCATGTGAGTGAGAGAGCGAGAGAAAGTGAGCGAGAGAGCGAGAGAGACGAGAGCGAGAGAGCGAGAGAGACGGTGAGCGAGAGAGACGGGGGAGCGAGAGTAAGACGGGGCGCGTGAGCGAGAGCGAGAGAGGCAGAGCGAGAGAGCGAGAGAGACGGTGAGCGAGAGAGAGAGCGAGAGAGACGGTGAGCGAGAGAGACGGAGAGCGAGAGAGACGTGTGAGCGAGAGAGAGAGAGAGACGGTGAGCGAGAGAGGCGGAGAGCGAGAGAGGCGGTGGAGCGAGAGAGGCGTGGTGAGCGAGAGAGAGCGAGAGAGGCGGTGAGCGAGAGAGCGAGAGAGAGAGCGGCGAGCGAGAGAGCGAGAGAGACGGTGAGCGAGAGAGCGAGAGAGTAAGACGGGGAGCGAGAGAGCGAGAGAGGCGAGAGCGAGAGAGCGAGAGAGAGGCGTGTGTGAGCGAGAGAGCGAGAGAGTAAGTGCAGCGAGAGAGCGAGAGAGGCGTGTGAGCGAGAGAGCGAGAGAGGCGGTGAGCGAGAGAGCGAGAGAGGCGGTGAGCGAGAGAGCGAGAGAGGCAGAGCGAGGGAGAGCGCGAGAGAGGCGAGAGCGAGAGAGCGAGAGAGTATGTGTGAGCGAGAGAGCGAGAGAGAGGGTGAGCGAGAGAGCGAGAGAGAGGCGGTGAGCGAGAGAGGCGGAGCGAGAGAGGCGGTGAGCGAGAGAGCGAGAGAGGCGGTGAGCGAGAGAGGCGGGGAGCCAGAGAGGCGGCGAGCGAGAGGCGGTGAGCGAGAGAGCGAGAGAGGGCGGCGAGCGAGAGAGAGCGAGAGTGAGTGAGCGAGGCAGAGCGAGAGAGAGCGAGAGAGAGGCGAGAGCGAGAGGGAGGTGAGAGCGAGAGAGGCGGTGAGCGAGAGAGGGGGGTGAGCGAGAGAGGCGGCGAGCGAGAGAGGAGTGAGCGAGAGAGGCGGTGAGCGAGAGGGGGAGACAGAGAGGCAGAGGCCGAGAGAGAGCGAGAGAGGCGGTGAGCGAGAGAGCGAGAGAGTAGCGAGCGGCAGAGCGAGAGAGCGAGAGAGGGGGCAGAGCGAGAGAGGGGCGAGCGAGAGAGACGGTGAGCGAGAGAGGCGGGTGAGCGAGAGGGGGAGTGAGCGAGGTGAGCGAGAGAGCGGGGAGGGAGCGAGGCGGTGAGCGAGGGAGAGCGAGAGTGAGCGAGAGGGCGGTGAGCGAGAGGGGGGTGAGTGAGAGGGGGGTGAGCGAGAGAGCGAGAGAGACGGTGAGCGAGAGAGCGTGAGCGAAGAGAAAGCGGTGGTGAGCGAGAGAGCGAGAGAGACGGTGAAAGCGAGAGAGCGGTGGCGAAGAGAGAGGCGGTGAGCGAGAGAGGCGGTGGCGAAAGCGAGAGAGGCGGTGAGCGAGAGAGAAAGCGTGCTTGAGCGAGAGAGGCGGTGAGCGAGAGAGAGCGAGAGAGAGCGAGCGAGAGAGCGAGAGAGAGAGAGCGAGAGAGCGAGAGAGGCGGTGAGCGAGAGAGCGAGAGAGGCGTGTGAGCGAGAGAGGGTGAGCGAGAGAGGGGGTGAGCGAGAGGGTGAGTGAGGGGGTGAGCGAGAGGGTGAGCGAGCGAGGGGGTGGCCGAGGGGGTGAGCGAGAGGGGGTGAGCGAGAGGGAGAGAGCGAGAGACGGTGAGCGAGAGAGCGAGAGGCGGTGAGCGAGAGGCGGTGGCGGGCGGTGAGCGAGAGGCGGTGAGCGAGGCGGTGGCCGGGGGAAGGCGAGAGAGGCGGTGAGCGAGAGAGCGAGAGAGGCGACCGAGCGAGAGAGCGAGAGAGGCGGTGAGCGAGCGAGAGGCGGTGAGCGAGAGAGCGAGAGAGGGCGGTGAGCGAGAGAGCGAGAGAGCGGTGGAGCGAGAGGGCGGGCGGTGAGCGAGAGAGCGAGAGAGACGGTGAGCGAGAGAGCGAGAGAGAGAGCGAGAGAGGCGTGTGAGCGAGAGAGCGAGAGAGGCGGTGACGAGAGAGCGAAGAAGGCGGTGAGCGAGAGAGCGAGAGAGGGCGGTGAGCGAGAGAGCGAGAGAGCGAGCGAGAGAGCGAGAGAGCGAGAGAGTGCGGTGAGCGAGAGAGAGCGAGAGAGGCGAGCGAGTGAGCGAGAGAGCGAGAGAGGCGTGTGAGCGAGAGAGCGAGAGAGAGCGAGCGCAGAGAGCGAGAGAGGCGGTGAGCGAGAGAGCGAGAGAGGGCGGTGAGCGAGAGAGCGAGAGAGAGGCGGAGTGAGCGAGAGAGGCGGTAGCGAGAGAGCGAGAGAGAGCGGTGAGAGAGACCGAGAGACGAGAGAGGCGGTGGGAGCGAGAGAGCGAGAGAGGGGCGGTGAGCGAGAGAGCGAGAGAGCGAGAGGGCGGTGAGCGAGAGAGACAGAGAGAGGAGGTGAGCGAGAGAGAGCGAGAGAGGAGGTGAGCGAGAGAGAGCGAGAGAGGCGGTGGAGCGAGAGAGGCGGTGAGCGAGAGAGAGCGAGAGAGGCGGTGAGCGAGAGAGAGCGAGAGAGGCGGTGAGCGAGAGAGGCGAGAGGCGAGTGAGGCGGGGGAGAGAGCGAGAGAGGCGGTGAGCGAGAGAGGGGGTGAGCGAGAGAAGGCGGTGAGCGAGAGAGGCGCGAGAGAGAGGCGGTGAGCGAGAGAAGGCAGAAAGGCGGTGAGAGCGAGAGAGGCGAGAGCGAGAGGCGGTGAGCGAGAGAGCGAGAGAGGCGGTGAGCGAGAGAGCGAGAGAGGCGGTCGAGCGAGAGAGCGAGAGAGGCGGTGGAGCGAGAGAGAGCGAGAGAGGCGGTGAGCGAGAGAGCGAGAGAGAGAGCGAGCGAGAGAGCGAGAGAGAGAGAGAGCGAGAGAGAGCGAGAGAGCGAGGGAGGGAGTGAGCGAGAGAGAGGCGGTGAGCGAGAGAGAGCGAGAGAGGCGGTGAGAGAGAGCGAGCGAGAGAAGGAGAAATCGAGCGAGAGAGAGACCGAGCGAGAGAGAGCGAGTGAGCGAGAGAGTGAGAGCGAGCGGTGAGCGAGAGAGAGCGAGAGAGAGGCGGTGAGCGAGAGAGAGCGAGAGAGAGGAGTGGAGCGAGAGAGAGAGCGAGAGAGGCGGTGGGGAGCGAGAGAGAGCGAGAGAAAGGCGGTGAGCGAGAGAGAGCGAGAGAGGCGGTGAGCGAGAGAGAGCGAGAGAGGCGGGGGGGGGGGGGGGGGGGGGGGGGGGGGGGGGGGGGGGGGGGGGGGGGGGGGGGGGGGGGGGAGAGAGAGCGAGCGAGAGAGCGAGAGAGGCGGTGAGCGAGAGAGCGAGAGAGAGGCGGTGAGCGAGAGAGCGAGAGAGAGAGAGAGAGCGAGAGAGCGAGCGAGAGAGCGAGAGAGAGGCGGGGCGGTGAGCGAGAGAGAGCGAGAGAGGCATGTGAGCGAGAGAGAGCGAGAGAGGCGGAGCGAGTGAGCGAGAGAGAGTCTACATATTTCCGCTATTCATATTAATTTACATTTTATTCCATATTGGTCTACATATTTACCGCTATTCATATTCCATATTATTTACTTTCTGTCTACATATTCATGTTTATCTACATATGTTTATTCACATGCTTTGTCTATGTTTATCTACATGCATTAATCTATGTATATCTACATGCATTTATCTATGTGCCTGTCTGTTTTCTATCTGCTATTTTTTCATTCATGTTATCTACATATAACTACATACATCCATTATTCACATATTCACATATTTACGCTTATCTTACATATTCTTTATTCAGAGATGCTGTATCACATATGTTCTGCCCATTATCTTACATATTTACCTTTATCTTACATATTCCATTGTACCTATTCCATATATTCATATTTACCTATCTACATATTCATATTTACCGCTTATTCATATTCAAGATGCCTTTATTCATATTCAAGAGACGTTATCTATATCTACATATATTCATATATTCTTATCTACATATTCATATACGTTTATTCCATATTCCATATACCTATCTACATATTCCATACGCACCCATATTCATATTTACCTATCTACATATCTATATTTATCTTATTCATATATCTTACATATTACCTTTATTCCGTTATTCTGGCATGCCTTATTCATTATCTTACATACGTTATTCCGCACATACCTTTATTCATATCTTACATATGCCTTGGTCTACATATTCATATTATGCCTTTATTCCATATTCATGATGCTTATTCACATATTCCGTACATACCTATTCCGTACATATTCCATATTTACCTATCTTACATATTCATGATATCTTTATCTGCTATTATTATCTATATCTTTAGTTCCAAGTATATTATCTACATATCTTTTATTCTGTATACATCTTACATGCCTTTATTCACATATCTACATATCTATTCCATATCTTACATATTTACCTATCTTACATATCTACATACACTTATTCATATTCCATATTTACTTTATTCACATATCTACATATACCTATCTATATATACGTGTCTACATATCTTACATATTCTTTATTTATATATCTATATTCTTTTATTCCGTACATATCTACATATTTACTCTTATTCATATTATTATCTACATATTTATCTTATTCATATATTCTTACATGCCTTTATTCCAGAGACACCTACATATCTTTATTCACATATATATCTATATATATAAAGTGTATTCACATATCTACATATCTTTATTC
The DNA here is from genome assembly GCF_056783735.1 of Eptatretus burgeri. NCBI lineage: Eukaryota > Metazoa > Chordata > Myxini > Myxiniformes > Myxinidae > Eptatretus > Eptatretus burgeri. The sequence goes on along the minus strand of NW_028222682.1, from coordinate 22,904 downwards.
ATTAAGGTCATATATACCTTTGTCTACATATTCATATCTTTATCTACATATCTATATTTTATTCTATATATTATCTACATATCTTTATTCATATATTATCTACATATTTACCTATCTTACATATATCTACATACCTATCTACATATATCTATCTTATCTATATATATTCCAGAGATGTATCTTTATCTACATATATCTATATATCTTTATCTATATATTATCTAGTATGTTTCTATCTATATATCTACATACCTTGTCTACATATTCATATATCTTTATTCCATATCTTACATATCTATCTTGTATATACCTATATTCTCTGTATCTATTATCTACATATTTACCTATCTGGCATATCTACATATCTGTCTTACATATTCATATATTTTTCTATTCATTATTCATATATTCTATCTATATATCTGGAGATGTACTATTCATGCATTTATCTTACATATGTGTTTATTCAAGATGCATTTATCTATGTTTATTCATATTTTATTTATCTGTAAAGAATGAGAGTGTTATCTATAGATGCTATCTAGATGCATGGTCTACATATCTAGAGAGACTTATTCATATTCATATCTTTATCTGCAGAATGTGTGTCTATATTTTCTATCTTACATACTTATTCAGAGATGTCTATCTGCATATCTACATATCTTTATTCATATTCCTATATATCTTTTGTCTTACATATTCAAGAGATACCTTTTGTCTTACATATTCAGATATTTTATTCATATATCTACATATCTTTCTATCTAGCATATCTACATACCTATCTACATATCTACATATCTATCTGCATATTCACATATCTGATCTACATATCTATATATGATCTAGAGAGGCGGTGAGCGAGATGAGCGAGAGATACGCATTGAGCGAGAGAGCGAGAGCGGCGGTGAGCGAGAGATATCGAGAGAGAGCGCAGCGAGAGACGAGCGAGCGTCTATCTACATATCTATATACTTTGTCTACATATATTCATATATATTTTTGTCTACATATTTACCTTTGTCTACATATTCACATATTTTGTCTACATATCCATTTATTCACATAAATATCTGTCTATTTATTCATATTTATTCTACATATCTTACATATTCTTATCTAAGATAAATGTTATCTGGCATATTCAAGATATCTTATCTTATATTCGTTATTTACCTTGTCTACATATTCACATTATCTACATATCTACATATTTATTCAGTATTCATATACTTTATCTTGCGTATACGTTTATTCATATTATTCACATGCTCTTATTTATTATTCGCATACTTATTCACATATTCACATATTCTTATTCACATTATCTTACATATTTACCTATCTGGCATATTCACATAAATGCGAGTGAGCGAGAGAGCTACATATTTACCTATTCATATTCATATATCTTATCTAAGTATTATCTATATTTACTTATCTACATATCTATTATTTACTTATCTATATCTTACAGGCGGTGTATTCCGAGAGACCTACATATTTACCTTTATCTTACATATTCATATCTTTCATTCATTCATATTTACTTATCTTACATGCCTTTGTCTACATACTTATCTTACATATACTTATCTACATATTTATTCCAGAGAGGTCGAGCAGAGATGTATATCTACATATTCACATATTTACCTTTATTCATATACGTACATACCTTTATTCATATCTACATATTTTTTTTTTGTCTACATATTCACATATCTTTTTATTCATTCATATTATCTTTATTCATATTATTCATATATTTTATTCACATATCTATATTTACCTATCTGCTATTCACATATACTTATTCATATTCCGTTATTTATTTACCTATCTACATATTCAGATATATTTACCTTTTGTCTATATATCTATATATATACGTTTGTCTATATCTATATATTTATACTTATTCATTCATATTTACTTATCTTACATATCTATTATTTACCTATCTATATCTTACATACTTATTCATATTCATATATCTTATTCACATATTCATATCTTTATATTTACATTCACATACGCTTGTCTGTCTTACATACTTATTCACATATTCATATATGTCTTTATTCACATATTCATATATTTATTCAGACATTCATGTCTTTTGTCGAGAGCGAGAGCGGCGGGGAGCGAGAGAGCGAGAGAGGCGGTGAGCGAGTGAGCGAGAGAGGCGGTGAGCGAGAGAGCGGTGAGCGGAAGGGCGTATGTGTGAGCGAGAGAGCGAGAGAGGCGGTGTGTGAGCGAGAGAGCGAGAGAGACGGTGTGAGCGAGAGAGCGAGAGAGGCGTGTGTGAGCGAGAGAGCGAGAGCGAGAGAGGCGAGTGTGAGCGAGAGAGCGAGAGAGAGGGCGGTGTGAGCGAGAGAGCGAGAGAGGCGGTGTGCGAGAGAGAGCGAGAGAAAGCGTGTGTGAGCGAGAGAGCGAGAGAGGCGGTGTGAGCGAGAGAGCGAGAGAGGCGGTGTGAGCGAGAGAGCGAGAGAGGCGGGCAGAGCGAGAGAGCGAGAGGGGGGGTGTGGACGGAGAGAGCGAGAGAGGCGGTGTGAGCGAGAGAGCGAGAGAGGCGGTGTGAGCGAGAGAGCGAGAGAGGCGGTGAGCGAGAGAGCGAGCAGGGGCGAGCGAGGGGGCGAGAGGGGGCGAGAGGTGGCGAGGGAGGGGGCGAGCGAGGGGGCGAGCGAGGGGGCGAGAGAGGCGGCGAGAGAGGCGGCGAGAGAGGCGGCGAGCGAGAGAGCGAGAGAGGCGGCGAGCGAGAGAGCGAGAGAGGCGGCGAGCGAGAGAGGCGGTGAGAGGGGGTGAGCGAGAGAGGTGGCGAGCGAGGCGTGGTGAGCGAGAGAGGGGCTGAGCGAGAGAGGGGGTGGAGCGAGAGAGGGGCGGTGAGCGAGAGAGCGAGAGAGGGGGTGAGCGAGAGAGGGGGTGAGCGAGAGGCGGTGAGCGAGAGAGGCGGTGAGCGAGAGAGAGCGAGAGAGAGGCGGTGAGCGAGAGAGTGAGAGAGCGAGAGGCGGTGGAGTAAGAGGTGAGCGAGAGAGCGAGAGAGGGCGGTGAGCGAGAGGCGGTGAGAGCGAGAGAGCGAGAGAGGCGGTGAGCGAGAGAGGCGGCGAGCGAGAGAGGCGGTGAGCGAGAGAGGCGGTGAGCGAGAGCGAGAGAGGCGGTGAGCGAGGCGGTGAGCCGGGAGAGAGCGAGAGAGGCGGTGAGCGAGAGAGCGAGAAAGAGCGGGCGTGAGCGAGAGAGGCGGTGAGCGAGAGAGCGAGAGAGGCGGGGTGAGCGAGAGAGCGAGAGAGAGGCGGGGGTGAGCGAGAGAGCGAGAGAGGCGGGGAGTGAGCGAGAGAGAGCGAGAGAGGCGGGGTGAGCGAGAGAGCGAGAGAGGCGGGTGAGCGAGAGAGCGAGAGAGGCGGGGGTGAGCGAGAGAGCGAGAGAGGCGGGGAGTGAGCGAGAGAGCGAGAGAGACCGAGCGAGCGAGAGAGCGAGAGAGAGGGCGGGGTGAGCGAGAGAGCGAGAGAGAGCGAGAGAGCGAGAGAGCGAGAGAGGCGGGGTGAGCGGGGGGGGGGGGGGGGGGCGGGAGTGAGCGAGAGAGCGAGAGAGGCGGGGTGTGAGCGAGAGAGCGAGAGAGAGGCGGGGTGAGCGAGAGAGCGAGAGAGAGGCGGGGTGGGGGAGCGAGAGAGAGCGAGCGGGTGAGCGAGAGAGGCGGTGTGAGCGAGAGAGCGAGAAAGGCGGGTGGAGCGAGAGAGGGTAGCGAAGGGTGAGCGAGAGGGGGTGAGCGAGAGGAGTAAGCGAGAGAGGAGAAAGAGCGAGAGAGGGTGGCGAAGCGGTGTGAGCGAGAGGGTGAAGCGAGGCGAGTGTGAGCGAGGGTGAGCGAGAGGGGAGGTGGCCGAGCGAGAGAGGCGGTGAGCGAAAGAGCGAGAGCGAGCGGGGGGTGGCCGAGAGAGCGAGAGAGGCGAGGCGGTGAGCGAGGAAAGCAGCGAGAGTAGCAGCGAGAGAGCGAGAGCGGCGGTGAGCGAGAGAGCGAGAGAGCTGAGGTGAGCGAGAGAGCGTAGAGAGGGGCGGGGTGAGCGAGAGAAATGCGAGAGAGGCGGGGTGAGCGAGAGGGTAGCGAGAGAGGCGGGGTGAGCGAGAGAGGGGGTGAGCGAGAGGGGGGTGAGCGAAGAAGAGGTGTAAGCGAGAGAGGGTGAGCGAGAGCGAGAGGGTGAGCGAGAGGGGGTGAGCGAGAGGGGGGTAAGCGAGAGAGGGGGTGAGAGCGAGAGGAGGGGGTGAGCGAGAGGGGGGTGAGCGAGAGGGGGGTGAGCGAGAGGGGGGGTGAGCGAGAGGGGGTGAGCGAGAGAGGGGGTGGACAGAGAGGGGGGTGAGCGAGAGGGGGTGAGCGAGAGGGGGGTGGGCGAGAGGGGGTGGGGGAGAGCGAGAGGGGGTGAGCGAGAGGGGGTGAGCGAGAGAGGGGGTGAGCGAGAGGGGGGTGAGCGAGAGGTGAGCGAGGGGGGTGAGCGAGAGGGGGGGAGCGAGAGAGGGGGTGAGCGAGAGAGGGGGAAGAGCGAGAGAGCGAGAGAGGGGGTGAGCGAGAGAGCGAGAGAGAGGCGGTGAGCGAGAGAGAGAGAGAGGCGATGAGCGAGAGCGAGAGAGCGAGAGGGGGGGAAGCGAGCGAGAGCGAAGCGAGAGAGGGGGCGAGCGAGAGGGGGCGAGCGAGAGGGGGGCGAGCGAGAGGGCGGCGAGCGCGAGAGGGGCGAGCGAGAGAGAGGCGAGCGAGAGGGGGGGCGAGCGAGAGGGGGGCGAGCGAGAGGGGGGGCGAGCGCGAGAGAGGGTGCGAGCGCGCGCGAGAGAGGGGGCGAGCGCGCGCGAGAGAGGGGGCGAGAGCGAGAGAGGGAGAGAGGGGCGAGAGAGAGAGGGAAGCGAGCGAGAGAGAGGCGAGCGAGAGAGAGGGCGAGCGAGAGAGAGGGCTAACGAGAGAGGGGGCGAGAGAGAAAGGGGCGAGCGAGAAATGGGCGAGCGAGAGAGCGAGAGAGGGGCGAGCGAGAGAGCGAGAAAGAAGCGCAGCGAGAGAGGGGGAAGCGAAGAAAGAGCGCTTGAAGAAGCGGCGAGAGAGTGAGCGAGCGAGGGGCGAGAAAGGGCGAGAGCGAATTAGCGAGAGAGAGGGGCGAGAGAAGGGCGAAGCGAAAGAGGCGAAAGGGCGAAGGCGAGAGAAAGCGAGAGAAAGGGCGAAAAAAAAAGGGCGAAAGAGGGGGCGAGCGAAAAAGCGAGCGAGGGAGGCGGTGAGCGAAAAAGCGAAAAAGGCGGCGAGAGCGAGGGGCGAGAGCGAGGGGCGAGAGCGAGGGGCGAGAGCGAGGGGCGAGAGCGAGGGGCGAGAGCGAGGGGCGAGAGAGGCGGTGAGCGAGAGAGGCGGTGAGCGAGAGAGCGAGAGAGCGAGAGAGGCGGTGAGCGAGAGAGCGAGAGAGGCGGTGAGCGAGAGAGCGAGAGAGAGGCGGTGAGCGAGAGAAAGCGAGAGAGGCGGTGAGCGAGAGAGCGGTAGAGGCGGTGAGCGAGAGAGAGGCGGTGTGAGGCGGTGAGCCGAGAGAGGCGGTGAGGCGGTGAGCGGGAGAGGAGGAGAGCGAGAGAGCGAGAGAGGGGCGGTGAGCGAGCGAGAGCGGCGAGCGAGGGGCGGAGAGGGAGAAGGGAGACGGGGCGAGGGAGGGGGCAAGCGAGGGGCGAGCGAGAGAGAGACGGAGAGAGAGAGACGAGCGAGAGAGCGAGAGAGAGAGAGAGAGAGAGCGAGAGGGCGAGCGAGCGAGAGAGGGCGAGTGAGAGGGGGTGAGCGAGAGAGACAGTGAGCGAGAGAGAGGGGTGAGCGAGAGAGATTGGAGTGAGCGAGAGAGGGAGTGAGCGAGAGAGCGAGAGAGGGCGGGGGTGAGCGAGAGAGGGGGTGAGCGAGAGAGGGCGGTGAGTGAGAGAGCGGAGAGAGAGAGAGCGCGAGAGAGGCGGTGAGCGAGAGAGGCAGAGCGAGAGGGAGAGTGAGCGAGAGAGAGAGAGAGAGCGAGAGCGAGAGAGCGAGAGAGGCGGTGAGCGAGAGAGGGCGGTGAGCGAGAGAGAGCGAGAGAGGGAGCGAGTGAGCGAGAGAGGCGGGCGGTGAGCGGGGCGGGGTGAGCGAGAGAGCGAGAGAGGCGGGGTGAGCGAGAGAGATGCGGGGAGTGAGCGAGAGAGCGAGAGAGGCGGGGTGAGCGAGAGAGCGAGAGAGGCGGGGTGAGCGAGAGAGCGAAAGAGGCGGTGAGAGACAGAGCGAGAGAGCGAGAGAGGCGGGGTGAGAAACTGAGCGAGAGAGAGCGAGAGAGAGGCGGAGTGAGCGAGAGAGCGAGAGAGAAGACGAAGATGAGCGAGAGAGCGAGAAGAGAAAGGCGAAAGGCGTGGGTGTGAGCGAGAGAGCGAGAGAGAGGCGAAGGTGAGCGAGAGAGCGAGAGCAGGTAATGACAGAGCGTGAGCGTGACAGCGAGAGAAAGCGGAAGTGAGCGAGAGAGCGAGTGATGGCGGAGCAGCGAGAGAGCGAGAGCAGGCGGGTGAGCGAGAGAGCGAGAAGAGGCGAAGTGAAAGCGAGAGAGCGAGGTAAGCGAAGAGAGCGAGACAGAGCGAATGTAGCGAGAGAGGCGAAGTGGCAAGCGAAGAGAGCGAGATGAAGGGGAGAGAAAAAGAGCGAAAGAGCGAGAGCGAGAGCGAGAGAGGCGTTATGAGCGAGAGAGCGAGAGAGGCGGAGTGAGCGAGAGAGCGAGAGAGGCGGGGTGAGCGAGAGAGCGAGAGAGAGGCGGGGTGAGCGAGAGAGCGAGCGAGAGAGAGACCGGGAGTGAGCGAGAGAGGGCCGAGCGAGAGGCGGGGTGAGCGAGAGAGCGAGCGAGAGAGCGACCGAGCGAGAGAGCGAGAGAGGGCGGGGTGAGCGAGAGAGGGGCGGGGTGAGCGAGAGAGGTGAGCGAGAGAGGCAGCGAGAGGGGGTGAGCGAGAGGGGGTGAGCCGGAGAGAGGGGGTGAGCGAGAGGGGGTGAGCGAGAGGGGGTGAGCGAGAGGGGGGTGAGCGAGAGAGGGGGGTGAGCGAGAGAGGGGGTGAGCGAGAGGGGGTGAGCGAGAGAGGGGGGTGAGCGAGAGGGGGGTGAGCGAGAGGGGGACCGAGCGAGAGGGGGAGAGCGAGAGGGGGTGGGCGAGAGAGAGGGGGTGAGCGAGAGGGGGGTGAGCGAGAGGGAGTGAGCGAGACGAGCGAGAGAGGGGGGTGGAGCGAGAGGGGGAGTGAGCGAGAGGGAGTGAGCGAGAGGGGGGAGTGAGCGAGAGGGGGGTGAGCGAGAGGGGGTGAGCGAGAGGGGGGTGAGCGAGAGGGGGAGAGCGAGCGAGGGGGGTGAGCGAGAGAGGGGGGGTGAGTCGAGAGAGGTTGAGCGAGAGAGGGGGCGAGCGAGTGAGCGGAGCGAGAGAGGGGGTGAGCGAGAGAGAGATATATATATATATATATATATATATATATATATATATATATATATATATATATATATATATATATATATATATATATATATATATATATATATATATATATATATATATATATATATAGAGAGCGAGAGCGAGCGAGCGAGAGAGAGCGAGAGCGAGAGAGAGAGGGCGGTAGAGAGAGGGGGCGAGCGAGAGAGGGGCGCAGCGAGAGAGAGGCGAGCGAGAGGGAGGGCGAGCGAGAGAGGGGCGAGCGAGAAAGGGTGCGAGCGAGAGAGGGGGAGCGAGAGAGGGGGTGTGAGCGAGAGGCTGCGAGAGAGGGAGTGAGCGAGAGAGCGAGAGAGGAGGGTGGAGCGAGAGCGAGAGAGGGGTGGCGGGCGGTGAGCGAAGGAGAGCGAGCGAGAGAGGGGGGTGAGCGAGAGAGCGAGAGAGGCGGTGAGCGAGAGCGAGAGAGGGCGGGAGTGAGCGAGAGAGCGAGCGAGAGAGGCGGGGGTGAGCGGGGGAAGAGCGAGAGAGGCGGGGTGTGAGCGAGAGAGCGAGAGAGGCGGGGTGAGCGAGAGAGCGAGAGAGGCGGAGTGAGCGAGAGAGCGAGAGAGGGGGGGTGAGCGAGAGAGCGAGAGAGGCGGTGAGCGAGAGAGCGAGAGAGAGCGAGAGTGAGCGAGAGAGAGCGAGAGAGGGCGGTGAGCGAGCGAGAGAGCGAGAGAGGCGGGGTGAGCGAGAGAGCGAGAGAGGCGGGGTGAGCGAGAGAGCGAGAGAGGCGGGGTGAGCGAGAGAGCGAGAGAGGCGGGGTGAGCGAGAGAGCGAGAGAGGCGAGGTGAGAGAGAGAGCGAGAGAGGCGGTGAGCGAGAGCGAGAGAGGCGGTGAGCGAGAGAGCGAGAGAGGCGGGGAGTGAGCGAGAGAGCGAGAGAGGCGGGGTGAGCGAGAGAGCGAGAGAGGCGAGCGAGAGAGCGAGAGAGGCGGTGAGCCTAGAGAGGCGGTGAGAGCGAGAGAGCGAGAGAGGGCGGGTGAGCGAGAGAGCGAGAGATGGCGGGGGTGAGCGAGAGAGGCGGTGGAGTGAGCGAGAGAGGCGGTGAGCGAGAGGGGGGTGAGCGAGAGGGGGTGAGCGAGAGAGGGGGGTGAGCGAGAGAGGGGGTGAGCGAGAGAGCGAGAGAGCGGAGGGGGTGGAGCGAGAGAGGGGGTGAGCGAGAGGGAGACGTGAGCGAGAGGGGGGGTGAGCGAGAGGGGGGTGAGCGAGAGAGGGGTGAGCGAGAGGGTGGCAGCGAGAGAGGCGGTGAGCGAGAGAGCGAGAGGGTGACGGGGGTGAGCGAGAGGGGGTGAGCGAGAGAGGCGGTGAGCGAGAGAGACCGAGAGAGGCGGTGAGCGAGGAGAGCGCGAGAGGGGGTGAGCGAGAGTCGAGAGAGCGAGCGAGGGGGTGAGCGAGAGGGGGGTGAGCGAGAGGGGGTGTGAAGCGGAGTGAGCGAGAGACAGCGAGAGGGGGTGAGCGAGAGCGGGCGGTGAGCGAGAAGTGAGAGCGGGCGGTGAGCGAGAGAGCCGAGAGAGAGACAGAGCGAGCGAGCGAGAGAGAGAGGGCGGTGAGCGAGCGAGAGAGAGCGAGAGAGGCGAGAGAGCGGGCGAGCGAGAGAGCGAGAGAGGGGGTGAGCGAGAGAGCTGAAGAGAGGCGGTGAGCGTAATGAAGAGAGCGAGAGAGAGAGCGGTGAGCGAGAGAAGAAGTAATGGAAGAGAGCGAGAGAGGCGGTGAGCGAGAGCGAGAGCGGCGAGCGAGAGCTGGCGGTGAAGAAATGAGAGTAGGCGGTGAGAGCGAGAGCGAGAGAGGCGGTGAGCGAGAGCGAGAGAGGCGGTGAGCGAGAGAGGCGGTGAGCGAGCGAGAGCAGCGAGAGAGGGCGGTGAGAGCGTAGAGGCAGCGAGAGAGGCGGTGTGAGCGAGAGAGCGAGAGAGAGGCGGTGTGTGGAGCGAGAGAGCGAGAGAGGCGGTGAGAGCGAGAGAGCGAGAGCGGCCGTGTGAGCGAGAGAGCGAGAGTAAGCGTGAGAGCGAAAGAGAGCGGTAGCGAGAGAGGCGGTGTGAGCGAGAGAGCGGTGGCGAAAGAGGCGGTGGCTGAAAGCGGCAGCGAAAGCGAGAGGTAGGCGATGTGGCGAAAAGCGAGAGAGCAGCAACAGCGGTGTGAGCGAGAGAGCGTAGAGAGGCGGTGTGAAAGCGAGAGAGCGGAGAGCAGGCGGTGGCGAGCGAGAGAGCGAGAGAGAGGCGGTGGTGAGCGAGAGAGAGCGAGAGAGGCGGTGGTGAGCGAGAGAGCGAGAGAGGCGGTGTGAGCGAGAGAGCGAGAGAGGCGGGGTGAGCGAGAGAGCGAGAGAGGCGGGGTGAGCGAGAGAGCGAGAGAGGCGGAGAGAGCGAGAGAGCGAGAGAGGGGGTGTGAGCGAGAGGGGGGCTGAAGCGAGAGAGGGAGTGAGCGAGAGGGGGGCTGAGCGAGAGAGGGGGTGAGCGAGAGGGCGGTGAAGCGAGAGGGGGTGAGCGAGAGAGGGGGTGAGCGAGAGAGGGGGTGAGAGCCGAGAGAGGGCGGTGAGCGAGAGAGCGAGAGAGGGGGGTGAGAGCGAGAGAGAGAGCGAGAGAGGTGGCCGAGCGAGAGAGAGAGCGAGAGAGGGGGGTGAGCGAGAGCGAGAGAGGGGTGAGAGAGCGAGAGAGGCGGTGAGCGAGAGAGCGAGAGAGGGGTGAGAGAGAGCGAGAGAGGGGGGGTGAGCGAGAGAGCGAGAGAGGGGGGTGAGCGAGAGCGAGAGAGGGGTGAGCGAGAGCGAGAGAGGGGGTGGAGCGAGAGAGAGAGTGAGCGAGAGCGAGAGAGGGGGTGAGCGAGAGAGGGGGTGAGCGAGAGAGCGAGAGAGGGGGTGAGCGAGAGCGAGAGAGGGAGTGAGCGAGAGAGAGGGGGTGAGCGAGAGCGAGAGAGAGTGAGCGAGAGGGGTGAGCGAGAGCGGGGGGTGAGCGAGAG
>NW_028222682.1:0-7500 GCF_056783735.1 Eptatretus burgeri | reverse complement strand
ATTCGACCTACCTAAGTACCCACGCGGAGGGTAGACCGGGCGATCGCACCTCGCCGCAGGTCGACTTCGGACACGGGCCACTTAAGCGACCCGTTCCGTACTATCAGAATAACCGAGCGGTGTTATCGTCGACCTCGACGGTTCGATTAATTATCGGGCGTACTCAGCCCACTACCAACCCTTTACGTGAAGCAAGATGAGGATTCAATGGAGGAAAAGACGAAGCGAAGCGGGAGAACAGTTCAACAATAAAGCACATTTATTCGCGGCACACGGGAAGCACACAAATACAATTCCACCAAAAGCACACAAAAAAAAGAAAACACAATTCCATTTACACAAAAAGCAAATATAAAAGTGAAAACACAGTGCAGAGCTAATACCGACTACCGAGCACACGGCAACACTTATACAATTCTACTTCACAGACGGCGCCGACAACACATACCCAAAACCAAGGAAAAGAAATACCCTCAAGGATGAGGCGGGCCTGAGGCCGAGACCGGGTCGCGCCTACCCGTCTGGTGATGAGACGCGGAGCGGCGATGGCGCCTCTCTCCGCGGGCCTCGCGGACAGTGTCAGGCAGGGGGTGGGAAAAGGGGCCCCCTTTGTCGCACTATCTCAGCGCGGGGGGAAACAGGAGGGGGTTGCTGATGCTCGGGGTATAGAGGATCTTTATTATCCCTGGTGTGCATCTCCACCTCGGCCAGGTCGCGCTGCCGGCCTTCCTCGGGCGTGCAGCTCCCGGCACCGTCGCGAGCACCCCCTCGTCTGCCTTCGCCGCGGCCGCCTCTCCGCCTCTGGACTCTCCACCCTGGACTCTACTTTTGGCTCTCCTCGTTCGACTCTCTTCAGCTTCTCCAGCTACTGCAGGCTTCGGGCTCCAGACTTCCACACTCGTCCCCTCCGTTCCGACTCCTTCTCGTTCTGCTGACTGACGAACACCGTCCTTTTATCCCCCCGTAGCTTCGCCTTTGACCCCCTCCCTTTGACCTTTCACCTCGCTCCCCATTGGCCCGAGAAAAAGTGGGCGTGAAGGCCTTTTTGATCCACAAATTTGCATATATCGATCGTTCTGGAGGCGGGGCCAAATCGCCCCTCGCTCACCGATTGGACGGCAAAAAGTGGGCGTGTGTCGTTTTTGATCCGTTTTTGAAGCACAAAATCCGTGATTTTGTACACGCTGTTCAACGTGCGCCCTGCACGAGTCCAACACCGGTACCCACAGCGGGGCAAGAACGGTGGCGATGCTACGGTTGCGAGGTGTGATGTGAAGGTCGTGGCGGTTGTGGTGAAGCGGCGTTGTGGTTGGTGGTTGATGTTGTGGTTGTGGTGGTAATCATGGCGGTTGGTCCAAAATAAAGATAGTAAAAGAAAAACGGCTATCCTGAAGAGTCGCAGCTCGCATAAATGACATGTATTCCCACTAGACAACGGGTTTGGGCCTAACTACACATGCACTTACCGAGATACCTCACCTAAGGGACCTGAATGGTGGTTTGCGAATTTGGTAACCACAACACTACCCCCTCCTTTTTACAGACTCGTCCCGAGTCGTCAAATTTTCGTGTGCCATCATGTGTAGTTTTCCCCTAGTACATTTTACCTACGGATCCCTGAGTGCGACATTCATGGTATTCGTGTCCCCAAAATAAATAACCTGAGGGCTGCGTAACTATCTAAACAAACTCACTCACACGGACGACTTAAATAAAATTGCCGGCGCTAAGACATACATGCCGGGGGCGCACTCATATTTACAGTACATCTTAACCTTAACTTACAAATTTTACACTAAACCATGGCCCAGGATCATTGAACTCTGCAAAAAGAAAGCAGTTAGCAGGGAGCCAGGCTGCCCGCATGCAGTCTCTGGCTCAAAACAATGCAGGTGACAGGGGACGTGGCTGGCTGCTCACATGCAGTCCAAGGCCTTCCTTTTTGAACTGAACGCAGTGAACCACAACGGTGCATGGGCTGCACAACGCAGTCTCCGTGCCAGCTCAAGTGGCACACGCAATGAGCACAACGAATGGATGGATGAACACAAACACGGTGCACGGGCCGCCACTGCAGGCCCGTGTTGTAGCTGCCAACAGGGCAGTTCTCGCAGCTTGCAAACTGTTGCTTTTACGATCCTGGCGCACATGGCAATGAACAGGGGGGGCAAAGCAAAAATTGAACGGGGCTGGTGAACGTGGGCAGTGGGCATGGCATGGCAAAGGTGCAGGCAACACAGCCCGCAGAAGAAGGCCGCTGCAGGCAAACTCAGCCCGCAGAACCAGGCCGGCACAGGCCTCGAAGAAAAACAGCCAGCAGATGAACTGGCCGGCACAGGTCTTGCAGTAACACAGCCAGCAGATGAAGCTGGCCAGCTTTTGCCGTCAGTGGAAGTTGGTGGAGGGAGTGCGGTGGTGCTGGCCACTTGGAAGGCGGGCTCGGACCTACCTACCTGTCTCCCTCCCACCTATCGCCTTTGCCTGTCACTGTACATACCCACTCCCTTAATTTGTCAAACCCCAATTTAGCCCCAACTTATTTTTTTTTTTTTTTACTTTTATGTTTACTTCCCCTCTATAAATCGTCCCCTAACCCCCTTTATCGTCCTTGTTCGGCTAACCTATCCTGTCACCTAGCCTACTCCCAACCCCTACGTTCCCTTCCCGGAGGGGAATAAGGGAGAGCTAACGTCCTGTGTCGAGGCCCAACGAAGCCTCAGAATGGCCTCCCCAGAGTTCGGCGATCTATAACCCAAAGTGGGTCCAGCGGCCCACAACGAGAGCGAGGGGATGGATGGTGCGGAGGGGTACACTTCCTAATCTACCCTATCCATTTAACTGTTAAACTACCCCGGGGCTTTCAACAAGCGCTTCTCGCTTAAACTATTGGTTCTAACAACCCAGATTCCCGTCGCCTGTGTTGGTGTCCTCACAATTTCGGGCCTTGCCCCCCAATTTTCTCTCCGTGCCCTCACACGGTCTCCTGGCTGGGACACGTGGCTCCCTTTGGCAGGCACGACCCTCTGCCGAATCTCCCGCTATGGCACCCCCGGGCACTACACTGCCTCCGAGCCTACCAGCTCCCTAACACCGGGGAGTGCCCCCCATGGCACCTCCCCTGAAACGCACACGTGGCAGGCCGGCCTCCCGGGCCCCTTTCCGAGGGTCACCCGTGCCCACAACACTGCCCACGCGGCTAATGGCGCCCCGGGCCCCCGCACCAAGCAGGCGCACCCGTACCCACTACTCTATCCCGGCCCCCCATGGGCCCATGGCCTACCGCGGCCGACTAGCCTGGTGCCCGGGGTACCCACTCAGCGATACTCACCTTTCGCAGCCACGCTCCCAAGCCCGTCAACAGGGCTCCTGCACCCCTCCAAACGGGTTTCGAGCCTACTTTCCCACCAACAACAAAACGACCTCCATTTTTCAATTTGACTAACCCAGCTAACTCACTTTACTCTGACCCCGGGGTCCCTTGGGCGGGAGTCACTCCTCCCCCCAATCACTCATCGCACCATGCATTCCCCATTCACTCCATACACACAGACCCGCTGGCCTCACTCACTCATCATGTACTCACCTCTCAACTCACCAACTCTTCAACACACACACTGCTGAACTCTACCATCCTTCTATCTGTAACCCCTAACTAACTCGTGCTCCCACGTCGACCCTTAAACTACAGCACGTTCCTTTTAACCTACGTAGCTAAGCTACGTCCCCTCTACACATCCACAAGTCTGTCACTGTCTCCAAAATAATCCCATAAATCAATTTCCCAACCTAAATCTGGCTACAATCCCTCTAACTAATCCATTCCACGGACTCCATGAGGACTTACCCCTGCCCCATGAAGTCGGTCTAACTAAGCTAACCCTTCCCCCTAACTAGTTTTCATCCTGTGCCCAGGTAAGGGGGTCTTCCACCCCTTGCCCAGGAATCCTTTGCACCCGAAAGTGAGGCTTGCTTTTTTTTTTCCATGCGCAGCACCTGCGCGGCAACTCAGAGCTCGCGCACTTTACACCTGCCCGTGACGTCATGCAGCTGCACGTGTTCCTCGTCCCTCCTTGGACGGGACCATCCGGCAGAGATACCCCTCCTGCCGGATTCCAACCCCACGTGCAGCCATGACGTCACTGTGCGCATAAAAAAACAAGCCCCACGTCTCGAGGGGTTCCCCACGCGAACACATGTGCTTTGCCCGTTGGAGCTTAACACACACGATCGCGTGGAGAACCCGTCCGGTCCAAATCCATTTACCTGCCTAAACTTTGTCCGTCCGCGGGATCGGCAAATCCACCGCGTGCGTTTCCGGACCGGGACTTCACCCTCGCAAGCGAGCACGTGGTGGTCTCGTGCGTTGCACAGCACGAACCGCGTGCTCACTGCTGGGTGAACCCGGCACGGTCCCCGAAACAACCACAGCCGCTACCCGGCTTTCTTTCTTTACATGTCGCCGTCGTCGCCTCCATTCCACACACGCATACCTGCGTGTTACGACGCACACAGTCCACTCCATCACATTCACACGGGGAGACGCGGCTGCGTGCTCCCGCATGCCAACCGACATCTCCCTCACATACCGCTCTCTCACACACACGGTCTCCCTGGCACACAGCGACCTTGCACACGGCCGTTCACTCACGCGTGCCTCACTACTCACACAAACCATACTACTTACACACGCGGGGGCACTCACCCGCGGTGCCTCATCCACACTCCGTGCCTCACTCACACACGCGGGGGCACTCACCCGCGGTACCTCACTCATACACACGGCGACACTCACACACGCGGTCTCTTCCACACAACGTCCCTCACTCATACACGCGGGGGCACTCAACCGCGGTGCCTCATCCATACACCGTGTGCTGGGAAGCACGTACACCGGCACAATCGCCACCACACCACTCACACACGGGGTCGCTTCCACACACGGGGACGCACTCACGCCTTGCACCACACACACAGGGACAACCACACTGGGGATTTGTGTCCCCACAAGGGTCTCCGGGGCCTCTATACCCCCCAAGCTCGCCGTGCACCCGTCCACAGCACCCGTCCTCTCAACCTCGCAAAGCACGACCGAACTCACCTGGTCGTGACTCGCCTCAAGGGGGCATACTCCCTCCCCTCGTTCCTGGAGGAGGCCATCCAGGTGCTCGCACTGGGTCTCTACCCAGTCCGCCAGCTCACCCCCATTATCCTCCACTACCTCTGTGTGTGTGTGTGCGTCACTTACCCCGTCTTCCTCGTGTAGTCTTTCCTCTTTTTTCTATCTCCCGTGTCTCTGCCAACTCTTCCCCCTTTACCTCCCGTGTCTCAACTATTATTTCCTTTGTCACGGCCTCATGCCCGCCTGCAGGCATCGGCCCATGTTCTGCGTCTCACCCCGGAACTTTTTCATTTCTTCCTTCATGTTTGCTTCCATTCCGTTTATTTGCTTGTTCATTTCGTTTTTCATTTCATTTGTATTTGTATCCATCTTCTCGTTCATGTGTTGTGTATTCGCATCCATCGTCGTTTTCACTTCATTCGTATTTGTATCCATCTTTTCATCCATTCTTTCCATACTCCCATCCATTTTTTCGTTCATTGCCGCCAGCATGGCGCTTAGCTGGGCTATGTCGGGGGTGTATGAGTGAGGCATTGCGGCAGGGGTAGGGGAGGGGTCTTGGTGGAGCGGGGGGAGGAAGGTGTCATCCACCGCGGCCGCTGCCGCACCCACCTCGGGCCCTGGGTTCAGTTGGGCGAGTCCGTGTTCCTGCACAATCAACACCTCCTGCTCGGGGACTCCATCCTGGGCCATGGATTCTACATTACTACACATATACATTTCTAATACTCCCGGATCCCGCTTGCCTTGAAACGCCATCTTGCTTCTCGTGAAGGGTTAATTTGCTCGCTCGGAATTTGGAGGGAATCGGGGTCGCTTCTCTCACCCCTGGACCGATTCCCGTGAATTTAGCCGGAGACAGGAGAGCCTGTTTTCCTATTCTCCGATACCAGTGCCGCGAGGAGGGCGATGGATTTGTATCCCACTTCTGACACCAGTGTTGCGGATTTCGCGCCCGCCGGCGTGCTGACGGCCACGTAACTCGAATCGCAGCACGTCGCCCACCGGACGGACAATCCAGTCGTGACCCTCTCGGACTAACGCCGGGAACCAGTCACGGGTGGACCTTTCGGTCTCACCGCGATCGATCGTGAAGGGTTAATTTGTTCATTTCGTTTTTCATTTCATTTGTATTTGTATCCATCTTCTCGTTCATGTGTTGTGTATTCGCATCCATCGTCATTTTCACTTCATTTGTATTTGTATCCATCTTTTCATATTCGCATCCATTTTTTCGTTCATTGCCGCCAGCATGGCGCATAGCTGGGCTATGTCGGGTGCGCTTGAGTGAGCCGTTTCGGCAGGGGTTGGGGAAGGGTCTTGGTGGAGAGGGGGGGGGGAGGTGTCATACACCGCGGCCGCTGCCGCACCCACCTCGGGCCCTGGGTTCAGTTGGGCGAGTCCGTGTTCCTGCACAATCAACACCTCCTGCTCGGGGACTCCATCCTGGGCCATGGATTCTACATTACTACACATATACATTTCTAATACCCCCGGCTCCCGCTTGCCTTGAGACGCCATCTTGCTTCTCGTGAAGGGTTAATTTGCTCGCTCGTAATTTGGAGGGAATCGGGGGTCGCTTCTCTCACCCCTGGACCGATTCCCGTGAATTTAGCCGGAGACAGGAGAGCCTGTTTTCCTGTTCTCCGATACCAGTGCCGCGAGGAGGGCGATGGATTTGTATCCCACTTGACACCAGTGTTGCGGATTTCGCGCCCGCCGGCGTGCTGACGGCCACGTAACTCGAATCGCGGCACGTCGCCCACCGGACGGACAATCCAGTCGTGACCCTCTCGGACTAACGCCGGGAACCAGTCACGGGTGGACCTTTCGGTCTCACCGCGATCGAGCCAATCAGCCCCCGCGTGGGATAGGGTTGCTCGCCAAATTCGACCTACCTAAGTACCCACGCGGAGGGTAGACCGGGCGATCGCACCTCGCCGCAGGTCGACTTCGGACACGGGCCACTTAAGCGACCCGTTCCGTACTATCAGAATAACCGAGCGGTGTTATCGTCGACCTCGACGGTTCGATTAATTATCGGGCGTACTCAGCCCACTACCAACCCTTTACGTGAAGCAAGATGAGGATTCAATGGAGGAAAAGACGAAGCGAAGCGGGAGAACAGTTCAACAATAAAGCACATTTATTCGCGGCACACGGGAAGCACACAAATACAATTCCACCAAAAGCACACAAAAAAAGAAAACACAATTCCATTTACACAAAAAGCAAATATAAAAGTGAAAACACAGTGCAGAGCTAATACCGACTACCGAGCACACGGCAACACTTATACAATTCTACTTCACAGACGGCGCCGACAACACATACCCAAAACCAAGGAAAAGAAATACCCTCAAGGATGAGGCGGGCCTGAG
>NW_028222680.1:20000-29833 GCF_056783735.1 Eptatretus burgeri | reverse complement strand
TTTCTATTATTTAACATTCTAATTAAATCTAAAGTTGTCGGTTTATCAACATCAGCATAATGCCAATCTTTATTGAAAATACCTCATTCTTATGTTGTAGAACATATTTACAAAATACCGAATACCCTTTTCTTTAAGGTATGCATAAGTTGGTCAGAAATGATACTTTTCTTGAAGCCTTCTTGCTGTCATTTATGTATTAGAAATATATGTTAGAATAATATTATGGCACCTAAACACTTCCCCATCTTCCCATAGTTAAATCATTTTGTATTTCCTTACTTATTATATATATAATCCTGTTTTTTCTGTTTTCATGAGATAAAACAAGGGCAAAACCATTATTATATTTACCCTTATTAAATTCTTTTTATTTGTTGTTTACTAATCGTGGCTCCACAAAAACTCATTCTCGATACCAAGTGGATAATATTCTTTCCTTACGAGACTGATTTAATTGTTCCAGGTCTTCGAGGTTAATTTTAAAATGACCAATTATACCCTAAATCATTCATATCATACCCCCATTGTTCTATTCTCATACAAACGATACGTCCTTCTTTATAAAAATTTATTTTAATTCTAACTGTGAATTCTGTATCATCTGCAGATACTTTCAACCCTTCTTTATCTTTAGAGTACATAGCCGTTTTATTTACGTATAGATATTGTGATAAATCGCTTAATCTCACCAAGTCATTCACAGTCGGGTTTGGATAATTTTTTAATTTATAAGCATTTTTCATGTTAATATTTTTTGTTTATATTATATTTATGTCGTTCAGCCTGTGCCTTTGTGTAATAATTTGATAACCAATATCCAGTTCTTGAGATACACCAAAGATAGAACCATTCTTACCAACATAAGTCATTTATATATTAGATTAAAAATAATATCATAAAAATTTTTTTATTTTTGTTGAGTTGAAATAACACATATAGACATAATTGACCACAACACTTGGAATTTAATTCTTGGACTTGAAATGTTTGATAAACACCATTCTGTAAGAATTTTATGACTTCAACAGGTGGTGGAAGACCAAAACTATCAAAATAATATTTGTCTTGACTATTAAAAATACAAAACTAATGAGGAACCGGTTCCCATAATTATCTTTCTAAGTTCATAATAATATTCTTTGTATGTTTCTGACACATTTGTTAATTCATCTCTCATACAAATAACCACATTATGAATTTTTAATTTCTTACAATATTTGGCAAGTTGTAAATTTGATGTTGTATTCTTTCCAAATTCTTTCAACCACTCATCAATGCTCATTTATTTATTAGGAAAGATATAATCCATTACCTCTCTTTCTGCTAATTTTACACCTGCTTGTGCTATAGAAGAAAGCATATCTCCAACTAACAATCTCGCTTTATCAGGCAGACCTTCAAGTTTTTCAGCAAAATCTACAATTACACCACTCTAATTAATTTGTTTCTCCAACTCTTTGTTATGTCTTTCCAATTCTTTTTGAGCCTGGAGTTGAGCCTTCCTTTCGTTGGCAGTTTTGACCGCTGTTGAAATACCACCCGTCAATGCTCCAACCGCACTTAAACCAGTGCGCAAATAAAGGGAATTAGAAATGGGAGAAATCCTCCACTCGTCCTCTCTTTTATTGAATATTTTTTTAACATTGGTTTTGTCATTTTAATTTTAAGTGAGCCAGTGTCATTCAAGATTTTAACCTGTTCTCTTGGTGAGCAAACATCAATTCTTACTGCTCCTTTTCTCTGAATTGTATTAACGTTAATCGTACAAGGCTTTTGATTTTGAACACAAGATGATAGTTTATGAAGATTGATTTGATTAACATATACCCCAGTTGGTACTTTGCCACTCATTTATTTAACAAAAAAATCTTTATGTGAGACTAAGTCCATCACCACCATTATCTGTATTAATCTGCAAAATTTCTGTTTCTTCCAAAAGCAAAACAATAAGTGTATCAACTTCTCTCTTTCACTCTCTCCTTCTTTCAATGTATAGGGAAGTATCCACTCGATTAGACTTTATAGTTTCTTTTTGAGCGCTCAGGTCAAACGTATAGATTGTATACAAACTTTTAAATGCTGTCATATCCAAAATAGGTTCTTATTTCCATTACTTTCACACACCTTTTGGTGCAAGACTTGTATGCTTCAGCAAAATCATTTTTTTCCCAATTAATTTCCAATCTATCTTCGTGGATAAAATGTTCCATCTAGAGAAACGCGAAGTTGTTTCACCTTAGCATTATCACTCAATGCATTATTCTTATCAGTCGCAGTATTCACCATCTGGCTTTTTAAAAATCATCCACAGATATCGTGGCTTTCCCTTCCTAGAACACCCAAATTCCACGTGTAAAAGTAGCTTCTTCTGATTGAGTTTTAACGTGTTGACATCTTCTTTTGAGGTATGATACACTGAGTGGTTTTTTTGAGTTAAGTCTTCGATTCAACATCTCTTCTGTTTTAAGATTAGGAGTATATTCACTGATATACCAAATCCTTCATCTCCTCAATTACAAATTTATTCTGATCACCAAAAGCATTTACCAACACCAAAAAGCAATCTATTTTCATTATCATTCCTTTGTAGTTGAAATCTAATTTTAAGACCATACAGAACTTTATCATAATCACAAAAATCCAAATATACCTTTTTAAGAGGAACTGCCACAGTAAAACTATTTTTCTGCTTTTGTATCATCATTTATACATTCCTTTCCTTTGAATATATCCAGGGTCTGTGTTTGTTCCCGCTGACATATCAGGAATAAAAACCTTCGAGCAGACCCCTTTCCCATCTCTATCATCACTGAATGTATAGAGTGTAAATTTCATCATTTCAGATACAGCAGAGACATAATCAACCGCTTCAACTTCTTGTGTTCCAATATACAATCGCACACAATTATCAAACATTTTCCAGAAGAAATCATTTACAAGTGTAGCGTTTGTGTTATTCCCAGCCTTAGTGAATTTAAATTTTACACAACAAGAAACTTTCGGAGAGATTCAAATAGGTTTGTTGATTATTTATTTCAAAAACTTTTTGTACCATTTGTATTCCAGTCTGTTCCAGTTATTGCATTTACCTTTGGAAGTAATCTTCTTTTTTAGTGGAGTTTGCAGATAATAATAGTATCATCCAAATCATAGATACTATCAATTGCTTCCATACTTGTATTTATTTAGGAAAAAAAGATGTTAAAACTTTTTGAAACTCCTGATCCAAGTATTTTGAATTATTTTCTTGTCGTTCTTGGGGGGACAACTGAGTTTTACCTTTCTTAATTTTCTTTTTATTGCTTGTAATTTATGAGATTCTTTCCTGGAGCATCTTTTATACTCTTTACAGCACCTGCTACATTTCCCCACAGCAGAAGCAGTTGAACCAATTAGGTCTTTATGTTTAAGAATAGTTGAAATCCAATACCCATGAGAGTATCAATTATCCCATCTCCTCTAAAATTGATGTCCAACACTCCCCTTTGTCTCTTTAGGTTTATAGGTATCCTTTCTACCAAGATACATACCTTTCAATTCTTGTAGTACGGGGAAAGGAACATCCCATCCCCTGTAATTATTTTATATTTTCCCAACTCGTGCTTCCTCACAATAACCATCGTATTTATTTATTGAAAAACTTCACGTAGGTGAATTCTGATGGATATAACTTCTCCATTAAAAGAGATCACATCGTATTATCTTGGTCGGTTATCCTAAAATTTACTCTGTGTATGGTTTTTCCTGACACAGGTAGATAAACCAAATTTTTAGGCTCCATATTGAATTTATAACCAATTGGGGTTGAGTATGCGGCTTGAATGAAAATATTGTATTTGTTTTTAATCCATCATTATAAGCACCATCAATCAAATCACAGTGAATTAACACCGAATTTATTCCTGAGGATATTTGAATGACATTATCACTGTAAAACGTCCCATTAGTTTCAATCTTTTTGAGGGAGAAACCTAATAACTCTCTAAATGAATTATCAATTGTGAAATCAACCTTGTAGTTACTTTTTTTAACTTTAATCGTTGATTTTAAAGTATGTTTTTGAATGTGTTTATAACAATATTTTTTTGGTTCATCACCCTGTTCTTTCATAAGACGAGCAATTTCGGAAGATATTTGAGAAATCTCGTAGATGCTCCGGGTGAGACTGTTAGCATCGCTTTTGTATCCACTTCCCGGATTATAACTAAACTTGTCACTTTTTCCTCGGTTATATTAAATAAGTGTATTATAAGTCTCCATGGACAATAAAGATGCCTCTATATTCTTTTTTGTTGTGTCAAGTTGTAGTGGGTATGGGAATGAAGATGTGTGGTCGCTTTGGTTGGCTGTGAAATTAAAAACTCAGGATTGTGCTTCTCATCTTATTTAATATGAGATAAAATGTCTTTATATTGAGATTTATTAATTATTTTCATGTTCACTTCAACTGGATCTAAAATGGCTGGATGCTTCATTAAAAACAATTGTTATTTCCAGCCTTCTTACTGCCGAACAACACAATAGCTCCACAGTCTATTAATCCAATTGCGATGGGTCATTTGGAAGAAAACTAATACCTGAACCAAGGATACTTAAAGCCTGGAATAATGGTGTGTTTCTCCTTCTCATTCTTCCTACTTTTACCAGAAAGAATAACCTTATAATTTAGAGTGTTCAGCAAATCAATATATACTCTATCATCATTATTTTCCATATCCAATGGTTTATCAATATACTTTGATTCATCCCTCACAGTTGAACCTTGTACCTTCCATCTTTTGTGAGAAGAAACATTAATCTCGGAGTTAGTTTAACAGGGGGCTTGAGCAGAACTTCTAAGAACCTTTAATTCATCATTAAATCATCAATACCTTTTCTTGAACAAGATGAAATATTGCTGGTTGTTCTGTTGGAATGAGTCCTGCTTTGGTTTTTGAATCCGCTGAATATTCATTTGTTTTGAACAGCATTCACAATATAATCAGGGGGTTGATTAATCTCTTTCCAGTTGTTGAAATAAAAACCTTCATCATCATATTCTAATTTCCTCCTAAATGCTCTAATTCTTCCTCCTGTCATTTGACTGAAATCTCCTTTTAACATTTGAAGCTTTCTAGGAGTATATTCTACTGTGGGAACTGTGGAAACATCTTTCATTTTTTCTTGGGAAGTTTTTTAAAAGTGGTTTAAAAAATTTCTTGTTTGTTTTTTTCAAATGCTTCTTCACCCAAGTTAGTTTCTGTCTGCGTTTCTTCTTTTTATGTCTTCCTGTTGTTTTACAACTTTTGAAACCAACTCTTGATGTTCCTTAAATCTTCTTGCTCTTTCTTTTGTATCCATTTATTTATTGTAAAATATCATTTAATCAGAATTGTAAAGATTCAAACAGGGAAATTTTCCCTTTTTCTTCATCATTCAAGTAGATGTGTTCAAATACAATCCTTTTCTTTAAATATTTCATCAAATTCTTTATTAACATTAATGCGAGTTGTAATATTATCTTCTTCTTACTAATCCTTGCATCTCTGCTTTTCATACGCTTTTGTGTTGAGTTTTCTTCAATATCAACATCAAAACCGAATGATAAAATCTTCTACTCCGCTCAGATATTTAATGTAATTTGTCTCGTTCCTTCTGGATTAGTTTCTAATATCCCAACACACCACCAGATTTTAGTTTCTTTAACTCACTCTTACAATGTGAATATTTTGTTGTACAACAAGAGAAACCTCCTCAAATATTTGTCCTTCATTCCTCAATCGCATATGTTCCTCCACTGAAATATATAGTGATAATCTTCACCTTTTTACTTCTCCAGGTCTTATTGCTCTAGTTGTTGTTGATACAATGCGTATCACGGGTGTTTTTAAGCTAAATTTACAATATTCTCATTTGTACTACACAAGAACCTTGATTTATGAAAGTTTTTTCCAGAAGCAGATTTACCCACAAGATTTATAATAATAGTTGTCATTTATATATGTAATTGTTTATAAAAACAAAAATATATCATCCTCTCTTTAATATCTCATCTTGTTTCACAACAATATATTTATATATTTTTCAGTCGTGGTGCTTCATATAATCCTCAAATTTCTTTTTACTACATAATGTAGAACAATTATCTCTCCAAAAATTATTGATATCTATTGAATTTAACTTGAATAAAAATAAAAAAGTATTAGCATTGTTTCTGATGGAACGACGAGGAAGTTGAAAGTACGATTGACTAAGATAAATACAATTACAAGAAGAATGTCTCCTCTTGTGTAGTAGCTGTCCATTACCGCTTTCTTGGTTTCCTCTCATTAACACAATAACTATCAAAGATAACGAGGTTCTTTTTGATTTTACCATTCAAATCTTGGGGAGACGGTATATCATCCGTATTATCACTAAGAATACAATGTTATATAAGATTTGATTTCTTTTTACATCTCTGTGTATCACAAAAATAGTTGAATTATATCTTCAATGTTATAATCATTTAGGTTTTTTTGACGTTTAAATAAAACCTATTATATCTTCTTTTGAAGACCAGCATTAAAACCTTGTGAGAGTAGTTGATACTCTGGTTGAAAACTCGACTTTGTGAAAATTATTAAATTATCATAATCTAAAAAGTTGGGAGTGAGGAGCATTTTTTAAAAGTGTTAAAGCAGGTTTTTCCACATCCACTTGGAACCAACTATGAGACATCTTAATGAATTTGGGAGAGATTTTTATGGTTGTTAAATTTTATCTTATTTTCCCAAATAGGTAAAAAATCAATTCATTTATATATTTGAAAAACAGGTTATTTAATTTATTATTGGCTTTTTTAGAAACTCTATATTTTATCCTAAGTTCAGGTTTAATTTCAAGATAATCCATTATTTTATTTATACAATATCTTGTGTTGATATTTCCCTGAAAATTACATCCATGAATAATATACAAATAAATAATCCTTTGAACATTTCTCTTATACGCTCAGTTTCTTCCCTTGTAAGGAAAGGTGTGTTATCATCCTCATACTTTACATTCTATTTCTCTAATCAATCTTGTAAAGTAATTCATTTTTGGTGTAAATCTAAAAGAATTATTTTCCTTTTATATTTTTTATTATCATTAATTAGAAGATAATCACAGAATATACATTGTTTGATAGGCTTTTTGACTCTGTGTTTAATCCCCGTCTTTCACACGCAGGACAATTCTCAAATTTGTCATATGGGAGAATCAGGAAAGTCTAGCATATTTATAAAGTAAAACTTTACTTAAACTGAAATTCATCTATACTTTCAGTTGTATATTACCATCGATATCGATATACTTTTTTTCATTATCAGATTCAACGAATAAACATTTTTTATATTAAAGGTAATTTTAAAATTATCGTTAACTACTATTGAACGAAATGTCATTTCACCTGATATATTAACATCCTTATTTCATCAAGATTTACATCTTTAGGGTTGTTGAAAAATACAAATTTCTCCTTGCATATTACATAGATGGTCTTATCTTTTCTTTCTAAAGCTTCATCCATAAGGTTTTTGTTCTTTTTGATACTCTTTTTCTTGTTTCATTGCTTTTTCTAGTTTTGAATATATTACTAGAAGGAGAGGAGAAACTTTTGTTAGAGATACTTTAATTGATGTTCCTACCAGGTATACTAAAAGCCCTTCCCACTGAAGGAAATTGAAGAACTCATATTATTTACCATAATAGTTTCTTTATCCAATAGTTGTTATATTTATCTTTGTCTCAATTTTACATCCTTGACATATTTCTCAGTTATCTTTAACAGATGAAGAGATTGATTGAAACTTGTCTTTTTGTGTCTTGAAACATTGTATTTATTAAGTGAAAAAGTTGGAGGATAAAATGTTTTTAAGCACAGATTCACTTATAAATTAAACGAAATTTTCATCAAGAAAATTTTAGTTTAAGCAAAGTTTTATTCTATAAATATGGTGAATACAACGGCAATTATGATGTTTGTAATCACGAATATAAACATTATAGAAAACACCTCCGAACCAACAAACACACATTTGAGACCCATTTCATCAAATATCTCCTCTTGAGTTGGAAAGAAAACATTGTGATATCTGTTCAAAAGGATGCCTTGAAGAGTAGCATAATCAACATCTTCAATCACAAAAAACACAAGAAAAATGAGTTTAAAGTAAAGGGAGACTATTATATTGAAAACACTGATGAGGCATTTAAAGGGCATATAAAAATAAGGATTTTTCAATTTGGAGAACCCGGTCCATCATCAATAGCTGAATCAATTGAAATAGTGAAACCCGATGCTGGCACTTATTAAAAAGACATTAAAAAGAAATGAAAACTTTAAAGTTTTATATGGGAGTGAAAATGAATATGAAAAGACAAGATGAAGAACAAACTCCTTATATGAGAACAGATCTTCATTTTATAACATCATTTCAAGATTTTTTGAATAGTGTTTTATGAAGAACTATCAAGACAAGAGGAGGATGTTGATAATACAGTGGTAGGAAGTGGATTCAATATTAAAAAATCATCTTTTTAGATATACACATTCTAAAATCAAACCCTCTTTAAAGCTTCTTCTTATATTGAATTCTACCAAAATAAATAAAACTAAAGAAGGCAGTTGTTAATATTAAGAACAATGATAATAAATGTTTTCTCTGGTCTGTTCTTGTTTTCACCACATCCACCAAAATGTAATTCAGAAAGAGTAAAACAATATATGAAATATGAGAATACCTTGGACATTAAAGATTTTAAATTCCCAATGGCCATTAACAGATATTCCTAAATTTGAGAAAAAGAATAATCTTTTCTATTAATGTATATGGATTAACGGATACAAACAAAGTTCAAATATTAAAAATTTCAAACAACTAGTAAAATGAAGAAACACACATTGACCTTTTATATTTTAGTGTTGGAAAGAATTCGCCACACATACATCAATAATTTATCAAGATTAATCTCTTTCTCAGGTATTCAGAACAGCAAACAAAATATATCCTTGTAGTTTATGTCTTAATTCATTTCATACAAAAGAACGATTAGAACAACATTCAAAATATTGTAGTAATCATAAATCAGTTGTAATTACAATGCCTAAACCCAGTGAAAAGATTTGTTTTGAAGATTATAATAAATCTATCATGCACCCATTTGTGATATACGCTGATTTTGAATGTATCCTTAAAAAGATAAATACTGCTTCTCCTAATCCAAAAGAACTATATACAAATAAATATCAAAAACATATTCCTTGTGGTTTCTGTTATTATATCAAATCATCTGTTGGAGAAAAGTATAACAAACTTGAACATTATCGTGGGAAAAAATGCTTCACAAGAGTTTGTAAAACGATTAGAAAAGGATTGTACAAGACTCACTAAATTAATGAAAGAAAACAAATGAACCGATGAAATTAACCAAAGAAGAAAAATTAGAATTTAGAATGAACAATATCTGTCATATTTGTGAGGGGGAAATTAAGGAGTCTCAAGTTAGAGACCATTGTCATCTTACTGGTAAATATAGAGGTCCCGCTCATCTCATGGGTAATCTTAATTATAAATTACCTTCTTTTATTCCAGTCTTTCTTCACAACAGCGCCAACTATGATACACATCTATTTATAAATGAACTTTCAAAAACACCAGGGAATATTTCTACAGTAACAAACACAAGTCAAAAGTATATTTCATTTTCAAAAATGATATTCACAAAACCTTAATCCTGTATTAGGTTTTTAGACTTTTACAAGTTTATGGGAACACCACTAGCCTACCTCGCATCAAATCTAAGCTCCACGGATTCTCTTCCAAATC
>NW_028222676.1:0-30000 GCF_056783735.1 Eptatretus burgeri | reverse complement strand
GGGGAGAGGGGAGAGGGGAGAGGGGAGAGGGGAGAGGGGAGAGGGGGAGAGGGGAGAGGGGAGAGGTGGGAGAGGTGGAAAGGTGGGAGAGACGGAGCGAGGCGGGAGAGACGGAGCGAGGTGGGAGAGGGGGAAAGGTGGGAGAGACGGACCGAGGTGGGAGAGGGGGAAAGGTGGGAGAGACGGAGCGAGGTGGGAGAGACGGAGCGAGGCGGGAGAGACGGAGCGAGGTGGGAGAGACGGACTGAGGCGGGAGAGACGGACCGAGGTGGGAGAGGGGGAAAGGTGGGAGAGACGGAGCGAGGTGGGAGAGACGGATCGAGGCGGGAGAGACGAACCGAGGTGGGAGAGGGGGAAAGGTGGTAGAGACGGAGCGAGGCGGGAGAGACGGAGCGAGGCGGGAGAGACGGAGCGAGGCGGGAGAGACGGAGCGAGGCGGAGAGACGGAGCGAGGCGGGAGAGACGGACCGAGGCGGGAGAGACGGAGCAAGGCGGGAGACAGAGAGGAGGGAGGGTGGGGGGCAATGAAGGAGGTCGCAAGGTGGGTGGTATGGGGGAACGATGGATGGAACGATGGATGGATGGAGGGTGGGGCAGCGAAGGGGAGAGAGGGAGAGAGGGAGAGAGGGAGAGAGAGAGAGAGAGAGAGAGAGAGAGAGAGAGAGAGAGAGAGAGAGAGAGAGAGAGAGAGAGAGAGAGAGAGAGAGAGAGAGAGAGAGAGAGATAGATAGATAGATATCGTTGTCGTAAGATGAGTATTTTTTCACAGATATATACTGGTAATTTGAAGTGAAGCTAAAATGACATCGAGTGGAATGCTTGATCTGGGCAGAAACATTTTCAATTGATCTGGGTCTGGGCAGAGAGGAGACAGAAAAATCTGTGCAGAGAGGGGCAGATAATTTAATCCTAATTACAAGTACATGCTATTTTTGTGTCTGATGCCCTCAGACAACAAGAAGTGTCAACTATTTGTGGATACTGCATGAACATGCCATGCATGACCCAGCCTTTCTGACATTGTAATGTGTGGAAGCAATCCACCATCGTGATTATGCAAGTGGGCACAGATCAGTTGAATTTGGATTTAGAACAGAACAATTATGTAAAATTGGCACATGGAGGAACTGGTGCTCGGTTCAATTACATTGTTCATCTCTACCAGTGCTACCCGGCATTGCCCGATGCTGTTCTCATGTTGTTGGCATTTTGAAGAAATCAAATTTTGTTTTTTTGTTTGTATTTTTTGTTGTGCCGGCCTTAAGCACTTCCCTTCACCAATATTGGAATGGGGTGTGGAATCATTCAATATTACCATTCATGCACCTACAAGGGCTTCGGCACTCTAAACCTGGTGTTTGCTTAATGACGCCTCTGATACGACATCTATCCCAAAATATCTTAATATATTAGGCATTTTGGGACATCCTTATTGCAAAATAAACTAGAGGGGGAGTACTCGGGAGAGTGCAAAACCTCCACCGCCAATACTGCTGGGTCACTCAAGTGAACCTTATATCTTATTCATTAAATATGTCAACAGTGCTGAGTTAGTTATTTTCTCCATCTTTTTTTTTTGGGGGGGGGGGGCTTGGAAATCACTTAAAACATGTAAAAATGCAAAAAAAAAAAAATCTAAATTTTGTTGAAAAAAAAGTTGCAAAAATTTTTTTTTCTCGAACAATTTTTTTTTTGGGGGGGGTTGGAAATCACTTAAAACATGTAGAAATACCAAAAAAAACAATTTTTTGAGTCGTGAAAGGGAAGGCTGTAATTTTCCAATGTTGTAATTTTCTGAGTGTGGAATATTGCTATTCTGATAACTGAAAAATATTTGTGGACTCTTTTAATTAAAAAAAAATGTTTTCCTCTCTGCACTGAATATTAATGTAATGTGGGCTGAGCTCGCAGAGAGTAATGAGTGATTAATGAGTAATGATCTGAGCTGTTCATGTAATGTCTGAGCTTTAATTGCCAGTTACTCTTTGCTGACATGAAACATTACATTATTAATGGAATTAATTTATCTGCTGTATTTTGTGACAGGTTTTGATACTGTATCTTCATTTTATCCTTTGTGAAGTTGTAACCTGCACCATCATGGGAAATGGAGGTGAGTTTGAAGTTAAAAATATCACAATAATAAATTCCTCTGCTCAGAAAAAATATAATATGCAGAAATCACCTTATTTCCTCATTTATATTTACGAGAACCATCCGCTTCCTCAGAGTAGCCAGAGGGCAATATTATTATTGCCAAATTATTATTACTATTATCATTATTATTTTTTATGCTATTATCATTATTGTAAGTCAGACCCTGGTGCAGCGGAAGATGGATTTTACAATCGTGTGTGTGTGTGTGTGTGTGTGTGTGTGTGTGTGTGTGTGTGTGTGTGTGTGTGTGTGTGTGTGTGTGTGTGTGTGTGTGTGTGTGTGTGTGTGTGTGTGACTCAGCTGGTCCAACAATCATCGCTCAGTGTACCTGGTTGAGTTCCATCAGGCCATTCCCTCCCTCTTGTCTGGGCGGGTAATTTACCAGGATGCACTTGTTTTTGTAGAACATTTTGTAGTTGGTAAGGAGTTTTCTTGTTTTGATATCAAACATTGATTTCTGATTGGGGCCGGTTCATTACTCCACACCTGTATTGGAATACTGCGAGTTGGTTTCTGGCTTTGATTTTGTTTATTGAGGAGAGGTATGTTTTCAGGATCTGCCTCGTTCTATGCAGGTATTCTTCGGAGATTGTTTTGCGCATTTGCTTGTGACATATTTGGTGGCTCAGAGGTATTTGTATGATGCTTTGTTTTCTAACTGCTGTATTGGTGTACCAAGGTCGATTTTTTGTTGTCTGTTTTTGTTGGTTTACCTTGAACTGTACAAATGTGCACTTGGTGTACTTATCTCGTCCAGTTTTACTAATCTTAGTTATTATGTCAATTTTTCGTCATTCGGTCCGAAGAGCTTTAAATCATTATGTATAGTGGATGTGTCACCTTTCCTATTTCTTTGGATGTTCTTCTTTTGCTTGTTATGGTGTATCCGTATCCTTGTTTGTTAATGAGGCTAGTCAGTGGGTCCACAGCCATCCAAAACAAGAGGGGGATAAACGGTCTCCCTGTAAGATCCCACACCATATCTTCACATCTGAATTTCCATATTTCCTTCTGAGTGCTGTCATATCATTGCAGCATTGCAGAACTCCATTGCTTTCTTCATCAGTTTGATTGATTATTTGGGGATTGATTTTGAATACTTGCATGCATTTTATCATCCACGAATGAGAGACACTGTCAAAAATTTTCTTATATTCTATCCAGGTGTTGGACAATTTGGCCTTATTCAGTTGTAGATGGTCAATTGTTCCGTAACATCCTCTCTTGCTGTTCTGCCTCTAAACCTCCTTGTTGTGTGAGGTGATGGTGCATAATTTATATCATGATTCCTCTTCGAAGTTTGATGTTGTTGGTAGGCATGTTATTGGACAGTATTTGTGAGGAAGTTGGGTTTCTTCGGATTTTGGAATGAAAAATGTGTTGCCTACTACTAGCCAGTCATCCACTGCCCTTTCCTCTTGGATCAGTTTGTTGAATGTCCTGGTGTACTGATTGTGGAGAGCATCAAGTTGTTTTAAACAGAAATTCGGAATGCCATTTGGGCCTGGGCTTTCAAAGTTTGGCATTTTTTGAAGTTGTTTTTCAATTTTCTTTATCAATAATCACGAGGGCATTTCCTCGAGATGTTGCTTCTTCTTTTCCAAGGCTGGGTTCCATTCCGCTTCCTTGTTTTGTTCTTTTCAATCTTCGAAAATTCCTTTCCCAATTTTTTGTGGCTTTTCCTTTTCAAGGGGAGTTGACACATCTGTTTTTGTTTGCTTCTTCATAGTTATTTTTTATCTTCCTTGCTATCATTTCTGTTTCGAGTTTGTTTTCAGCAACCAAACACTCTCAGTGTTTGTCTTCAATTTCGAATTAATTTTTTATTCTGTGGATTTTCTTTTTTTGTTTTGGGTTTCTGTTTCCTTTCTCTGAACTGTTGTATTTGTCTTACTTCCTTCCTCAGTTGCTCTCTTTGTGTCTCTAATTTCTGTTTCCATTGTGAAATTTGGCTTTTATTTGTAGGGCCTGCATGCTTTTTCTTCTTCTGGTGTTGTTTGCCCTTTACTTTTTCTTGAATGGATAGTGCTGCTGCGAAACACACGATATTGATTTCATTCAAGGTAGATGATATTGAAATAATTCTTCTTATTGAAAGGTTGGTTCACCTGCACGAAGCTCTTTGTCTGTTTATTGTTTTCTATCCAATGGAGTTTTGGTCTCTCTCTTAGTTTTATCAATGTTACTGTTTCTATTTTGTTGGCTCAGTAGCAATGGCAATGCACTGTTGTTCATAGCCTGTTGAAAGCATGATATCATGCCAATACAATAAGTAGAAGTATTAAAAAAAAGTGTTGGCGAACTCTTCTTCCAGCCCACACTGCTCTTTGTCATCTTTACCCTCCTCCTCATCCTTATTCTGCTGCTCTTCCTTGTCTTTCTGCCCATCAACCTCTGCCTTTTCTACTTTTTTCCCCTTCGTCTGTGCCTTTTTATGAGTCAGCTGATCCTTGTCTGTGAACCAGTCTTGTCCCTGTTTTGGGGGATGCCCTCGTTCTCTCCTTTCACCACACTCTTTCTTCGCTGCATTTGGACTGGATCTATGTTGGGGTTTGGGCTCCTATCTCATTGCACAGCCAAAACTCCCTCTCATGCCATCTTGGCCAAATTCCTGCCATCCTTGTTTTTTTACCTTCAAGCAAGCACTTGGCTTCCCTCACTCTAATCTATCTTGCCACTTGTTGCCTTGCCCTAGATATAATCTCTTCTCTTCGGTCTTTATCTAGATAGCTTTTAATTATTTTTTAATCTCAAATTTATCAAGGGGGACTCTCTGCCATAGCGGACAATTTCAATTTCTTTCAGCTGGTCCCTGAACCGCTCACCATTACCTTTTCTACCCCTTGCTTCATTTATGGAATGCATTTTGCATTGGACGATGATCTAATTAGCTTGGATCTTCTCAACACTCCAGGTTTCCATTTGTAGGTTTCTTCTCCTGAGTGTTGTCTTTGATGGTGGGGAGACAGTTCGAGAGTGTTGTCTTTGATGGTGGATATACAGTTTGCAACTTTATTGCTCCTTGCTTTGGTGTGTAATCATGCCTTTTTGCAAGGTGATGTTTTTCCTCATTTGAGAAGGTGCAGTCATTATTTTTGAGAGCGCACTTTCCTGCTGCTCGGAGTGGCCGCATAGACATAGGGTTTCCCCTATAGGAGGCCTGCGACTTTGTTTGATATATTTTTCTTTTTTTATTAATCAAAATCAGATGTTTCATCATTTCCCTGTTACCCATCATCATCACCTCCCATTCGACTGAAGGCCCCTCCACCCTGGGACCCACCGTACAGCTTGCCCAAGGGACTGGACCATTCATGAGTCACATTGTATTGCATCACATTTCTCTCACCTTCATTGTCAAGGCTGATGTGGTGGCATTGAATAATTTGTCCACTACCTGTAATGTGTGTGTAAGTGTCTGTGCATGAAAGTTGCTGTTGTTGACTGCTATCTCCACATGTGGGTGGGTTTCAGGAGATAGAACGGAGACCTACAAGGTCTCAAGGTATCCACCTCTGTTTTGCTAAGGGATCACGACTCACAAACTATTTTGTGAAATTTTCTTTTTCTCAAAGCCTTGTCCTGAGAACTCTTTTCAGGCAAGTGATCTATAATTGAAAATAATTTTGTTACCACAACAACTTGCGAACCAATAAAGGGATTTCATCCAAATTTGGCACAGGTACGGAATGTAATACCAAGATGAACTGATTTATTTTTTCAATTGAACAGGTCAAAGGTCAAAGGTCATCTGCCCTATGAGTATAATTTGGCAGACCAAAACTCGAATTAGAAGCATCTGATGTTCTCTTTTCTCTCTTGTTCTCTCTCCCTCTCTCCCTCTCTCTCCCTCTCTCTCTATCTCTATCTTCCTCTCTCTCTCTCTCTCTCTCTCTCTCTCTCTCTCTCTCTCTCTCTCTCTTTCTCTCTCTCTCTCTCTCTCTCTCTCTCTCTCTCTCTCTCTCTCTCTCTCCTTTAAGATTTTTCATGACCTTTAATTGAGATCAAATTAATTATGTCATTGTTGTTTGCCATATAACGTGGGCGGAGCCATATCAATCGTTTCATTCACGTCATAAATTATATTTTCAAGTTCCTGCAACGATTTGATTTTCAAAAAGGAACTTCACATGAATGACAGAGACCAAAGACATTACTAGAAATCCATTCATAGAAATTGGTATACCTTTTCCATAAATAATTGAGACCTTTGTAAAGAATTGGTGATAAATATAACATGGTGTAAAGGATTTGACCTGTGTCCTTGGATCATAAGCCATGTGAGAAAATAAGCAGTCCAACCCATTTCCGCCCATTGCACAGAGTTCATCCCTTTGCAGTTGCGATTAAAATGGTTTAACATCGATAATGAAAGAATGTACTCATCAAATCAAACAAGAGCAATAATAATCAATGGAGATTTATTTGCCATGAGCGACATGTACAATCTCACCAACATTTTCCCTCCACCCATTATTTAAACTAGCAGAGCAACCCCACCCCCCCTCCCCACCCACGGGTGATCTTGTTTCAAGAATGCATCATGTTCTTCTGACATATACCTTTATTTGGGCAGTGTGTAGGCAATAACAAAATAACCCGGGTTACATGCATGAAGCAAAAACATACCTATGGTTATAGTTCAAAACACCCCACTGCACTTGGAAATGTGGGGGCAGGAATACTGTACTGCAAATGGTGGGGACTTGTAATACCTCCTCCCCCACCCGCCCCCCACCTGGAGGTAGCACTACATGATACACATTTATATGGAGAATTTGTGTCCCATCCACCTCCACCAAGACCATTGGCAAAGATAAAACCACCCAATACATTTATTGGAGTCATGGTGGTTCAATATAGAAAGTCTGGATGTAAGGCCTAGGTCACATTTCCTCTACGGCGAGGATACGGCGGCCGTACGCCCTCTGAATTGATAGAAACATGCGGCGGCTGCAGTGTTTCTGAGGTGGCCTCAGTGTGGCCCTACGCCGTATGGCTATATTTTATTATATTTATTCCACGGTCGCCGTGGAATTATAGCACGGAGTTATAACTTTTTTCATTTCTACGTTCGCCGTAGCAATTCGACAAGCCGAAACAAAAGAACTGGTAAAAAAGAAAAAAAAGAACGCACTCGTTACCGTCCGTCTGGCCGCACGTTCGCCTTAGGGCCCCCCTGCGGTCCCCCTGCGGTCGCTTTGCGGGCACCTTGAGGCTACCTTGCGTCTGCCTTGAAAATTCTATGGCCACCGTAGGGATGCCCTAAGATCACCGTGCGACATCAAATCAAAGACCATACGGCAACCCCACGTTTTCGGTCTCCACAATTTCTAAATACGCCGTGCGGCTCCCTGAAAAATAAAAACATATGTGACTGCTACATTGTGTGACCATGGAAATACTGCGGCCGCCGTATAATTGCTAGTGGCCGTAGATTTTGGAGACCCCACGGCTGCCGTGGCAAATGTGACCTAGGCCTAAGCAGCCCAGAACTGTAAAGGGGGGGGGGTAGAACGACAAACAAACACACAAACACCCAAACACCGGTCTGTGAATTATAGTAAACGTGACAGAATAAACAAGAAAAAGAGCAGAGATTGAAACCCTTGCCAGAACTTCTTTTGAGTGGTGCATTTTCTTTGGTTTTATGGTAATTACAATATGGCTGCCAAACCATGTGACCTATGACATCATATGTTTGAATCTTTTGTTCCTCGTGGATATGCGGTCATATGTGTAAAGTTTCGCCTCAATCTTTTCAGCCATTTCAGAGAAGAAGGTTTTTGAAGGTTTTTTTTAAAACAAAAACAAAATGGTGCCGAAACACGTGACAGATGACGTCATGAAATTTTTTTCTGTGAACCATATTATTCCTGGATGACCCTCAAAAATTTTCATACTGATTGGATGTGGCGTTCTACATATGCAATTATGACGTCATAATGAGGGCACAAACAGGGTTTTCATCATTCAAATGGTTCACTTTGTCTCTGTCTGTCCGTCCGTCAGCAGATGTCGTTGGTCTATGATCGAGGAACTAAATAATTTAATTTGAATGTTACATTTTGAATAATTCAGAACACAAATCGA
This sequence comes from Eptatretus burgeri, assembly GCF_056783735.1. Lineage (NCBI taxonomy): Eukaryota > Metazoa > Chordata > Myxini > Myxiniformes > Myxinidae > Eptatretus > Eptatretus burgeri. Next base: position 21,750 of record NW_028222676.1, on the reverse strand, counting down.
AAAATGAATCAGAACACAAACCTGCAGCTTATCAGAACTTTTCCTCTGAAATTGGCAAAATGTGCGGAATCTCATGTCGATCTCACAGGTGCAGAGAGGAGCGAGATAATTATTTAACTCTGTCTTCCTATGTAGCAGTTAAACAAAATTGAAAATCATTCCCAACAGGAACCTTACTGTTTCTATGGACATCATAAATGACACAAACGGGCACGAATAAATAATTTAACATGTTAAATAAGGTGGTGTAAAAGAAGTTGTATCAACAGCGATTAACTTCCGAAACAAGTTTTGATTTTTTTTTTCTCTCCAGTCTTTAAAACCTTTATTTCATGTCAATTGAATTATTTACCTTTACACTGGAGAACACAAAACAATCGCCTTCTTGGCACTTTCAAAAACCTGTTCAGCAGTACTTGGAAAATATTTACACAGTCTCATGCCCTGAGGGCAGAGTAACTGTGTGATTCATCATTCAGACACATATGAAGGTGTCTTACACTGTTTGTTTCATGCAAAACACAAAGCAAGCATTTAGAAGACCCTTACCATGACCTTTTTCTACGTGGGGTATCCCTCCAGTTTCTATGAGCCTTTTCCTTTTACATCAATTCCAAGCACATCAGAAATGTTAACTCTTGGAGAATAGTGAAACATGCATGGAAATGAGAGGTCCCCCACTTATGGGTTTGTGATTATGTAAATGCTGTCACATCTAGTTAAATGAAAGGTGTGTGTGTGTGTGTGTGTGTGTGTGTGTGTGTGTGTGTGTGTGTGTGTGTGTATGTGTGTGTGTGTGTGTGTGTGTCTTGTGTGTGTGTGTGTGTGTGTCTTGTGTGTCGCTAGTTGTCTTGTGTTTCGCTATATTGTGTGTTGCTAGTTGTGTTGTGTGTGTCTGCTTTATGTGTGTCATTAGTTGTCTTGTGTGTTGCTATTATGTGTGTCACTATCTTGTGTGTCCGTGTTGGGCTGTGTTGTGTCTATAGGATAAGGCTTTAAAACCAAAGACTTTAAAAATGGTACATGTTTCTTCCTTCCTTAATAATCAGAATTGAAAAAGGATGGAGCATGGCCAAACACCCACAGGTTAGCAAATATAGCACAGGCTTTCATGGGCCTAATGGCCTCCTCCTGGACTGAGGTTTATATAAATGTATGTATATATATATATATATATATATAATAACAACAACAATATTATCATTAGTGTTATTGTTGTTGTTGTTGGTATTGTTATTATTATTATGATGTGTCGTGAATGTTATGTCTTTTAAAGAGTCTCGTCGGAAAATGAATGTGCTGTTGATATTTGTTCATCCCTCATCCTTCAACTGCATACCTTCATCACTAAAAACAACAAAAGCCACTGTTGTGATGTCCCTGTGCCAGCCCTAGTGTTTCCATACACAATCTGACCGATCCTCCACCCATCAGTGAAAGTATGTAGATTTATAAGATCGGATTTCTCCCATTGATTGAATCATTGGGGCGTAGATAACGCACGAATGGCCAAATAGCCTTCTCCTTTATCCAAGTTTATTTTAATCTTTGTATTCATTTGTCAATTTTTTGTGAAACATCAACGTTTTTTTCCATGTAGGATTGAGCTGTACCTCTTCAGAGGTTGGCCTTTTAACAGGATTAGGCCTTGGGTTAAATCGGCAGAACGTGATCAACGATCATTTTTAATTCTTTTATTCCAGTGATCACCACTCGCTTTTCTATTCCTTCTCATAATCTTAACAATAATGAAGGTGTTTGTATAAATGTATTGACCATAAAGTAAAGAGTACATAATACTGGATATTACCACTGACCTGCTGAACTGAAGCAACACAGCTAACCAATGCTATTTTGAACCAGCTGGTGTTATTAGTTGCTTGCTCATGTCATCTTATGCTACATTGACTTTGGACGATCGATGTGTTAAAATTTACATACCACTCTATTTTTACCATTGCTGTGCTCTGTTCAATGCATTGAGATTTCTCTTTTCCTTCTTCTTTTTCAGGATCAACCCCAGAAAGGTTGGTGACAATTTCCAAAAATATTTTTCCATAATGTACAGGTAATGCAAGATGAATTAGCTGTTTTTGTCTCATTGTTTATGTGGTGTTCAGACAAGTTTGTGTTCTTCTGAGCTGTAAAAACCATGTGCCGACAAGTCCCATATAAACTGGCCCATGCCACACCCAATGTGTACTGTGTGCCAAGTGAACTACTGAAGAAAAGAGTCAGGATGGGCACAAACCAACCAGTGGGTCATTAACAGGAGTTGTACCGAACTGCCGACAATGTATGTCATGAACAGAGCAACGTTAAATTATGGATACAGGCCCACTGCAGAACACACTCCAAGTGAGGCTTAAGGATCAAGAATATCTCCGTGGCAAAAACCCAATCATGGTGAATTCAACTTCTGCCGCCACAACCAGCACAAGTTCCACACACAAGCTGTATATTCACTCAGACATCTCTTCCAATAGTGTGCCTCCAACTATTTTCAAATAAATTTCCAACATCTACATTTGCTTTCTCTTCACCACTTGGATTCATAATCTGGCTTATTGGTAGTGGACCATATTGGTTTGAGGACCACCCCCTCTCTTACACATTCGGCCATCCTAATGTGCCTCTAACCAGTCCTTGGTAGATTTCTTAGGTATCTTTCACCAGTCCTGCGCAAGCACCTGAAAGTCTGGATGTCAAGAAATAATAATGTAAGTAATACAGAAGCCCTCATGAATTGGCTCAACTTTGTCAAATGTACTCTAGACAGCGCACACTGTGCACTCAGCTGTGTCCTTCCCATCATCTATGTCAAGAACACCATTTTCATTGTCCATTGTCCGTGCTATCCCATCCGATCCCTCTGGAGTACCTCCGGCTGCAGAAACCTCTCCTAAGCACCCAATATTTATATGCATGGTAACTTTATACGTTACCCCCAATGAAAATGAGACTATATATTCAGCTCTGCAATAGCTCACCATAATATTGCAGCTTAGGCTTGCAAGGAAATGCATGGAAATATGAGGAATTTTAACGCAGGAGGTAGCTATTTGGCATAAAATATAAGGTGAATCATAATAATGTATAAACAAGTTAAAGTGCTGTATTTCGTCGATGCCATGGTTAATTTCTCTGAAAATTTCTGCATAATTTCGGTAAGGCAAGGACTAAACATTTCTATTTTTTTTCAAAAGAACCCCTGACTGATCGACATGAAAAATAATCAACTAATATATGAGCAGAGGAAAAACGTCTCAAACTGTTTATACATTATTATTCTGATTCACCATGGAAATCAATACCCCAGTGATCCAATGCATCTGCTTATCGACTCAGTTTCTCTGGGGCTGGGTTGGGCTGGAGTGTGCCAAGCAAGGCTCATGGAAGAACAAGAAGACTCACATCTTTGTCACTGTATAAACCTATCATTTTCTGAAGCTTCAAAAAACGCTTTGTCGATAGATACAATGCTCATTGCTAGTCCAGTCACTGTGATGTAATTGAAATGGCATTGCAAATTTTGTATCACATAACATCCAGTTGAGTTGTGATATAACTCAACTGATATAGTTGAGTTGAGGCCATTCCACTGCCCAAGGTGATTATTGTGGCTCTTGCAAATTCTCATTGCATACACAATAAATTTGGTGACTCGGATGGGAAGGTCTTGCTGTCATAAAACCATCAGAACTCTGCTGAACCAGAATGATAGTTTTGGACTAATTGGACAGTGTGCTAAGGTAATAACATGATCTGAGGCTCTCTGGGACAAGCGATTGACATTTGTAATGGTCACCAAGAAACTGAAAAATTGTGGTTCATGTTGGCAGGATGGAAGCATTTGTAGATCAGGAGGGATGGCGAGCAATTTAAGAGGGATTGTAGCAGTAATTTGTCATGTGTGGCATTGATGATAACAAGCAGGTACCAGTATTGCATTTGGGCCAGAGGCAGTAAATGATTTGGGTTCTTCAGAATTTCACTGTGCCAGATAAACTGTCCACTAAGTGAAGATTTGGTGAAAATTTCTCCATTATCATTTATAACCAAAGCCCAGAATAATTCTGCAGACATTTTTCGGCCAATTGTTAAAATTAGTTGTGGGAGAGAACAAGGATTATCTTTTTCTTTATGCTGTAATGTTCTCTTTGTGAGTGATACCATTTCCTTCAAGTAGAGACAATGCGATATAATTTTGGAAAAAAATACCTGATACTTTTCATTCCCTCCAAAACCTGCACTTTGCTATGAAAGATGACAGTCGTCACCTTTGCTTCGAGGAGGAAAAACAATCCTCCCCTTCACCTCGCGGATTTTTGTGGACATGTCAATCGCTTCGCAGAGATTCTTAAACTACATGGCCAAAAGTATGTGGACACCTGCTCATCCAACATCTCATTCCAAAATCATGGACATTAATATGGAGTTGGTCATCCCTTTGCAGCGACAACAGCCGCCACTCTTCTGGGAAGGCTTTCCACTAGATGTTGAAACATTTCTGTGGGGACTTGCTTCCATTCAGCCACAAGAGCATGAGTGGGGCCGGGCACTGATGTTGGGTGATTAGGTCTGGCTCACAGTCGGCGTTCCAATTCATCCCAAAGGTGTTCAATGGGTTCGAGGACAAAGCTCTGTGCAGGCCAGTCAAGTTGTTCCACACCAATCTCGACAAACCATTTCTGTATAGACCTCGCTTTGTGCACGGGGACATTGTCATGTTGAAACAGGAAAGGGCCTTGCACAAACTCTTGTCACAAAGTTGTAAGCACGGAATCGTTTCGAATGTCATTGTATGCTGTATCATTAAGATTTCCCTTCACTGGAACGCAAGGGCCCAGCCCGAACCATGAAAACAGCCCCAGACCATTATTCCTCGTCCACCAAACATTACAGTTGGCGCTATGCATTCGGGCAGGTTGCGTTCTCCTGGCATCTGCCCAACCCAGATTCGTTCATTGGACTGCCAGATGGTGAAGCATGATTCATCACACCAGAGAATGCGTTTCCACTGCTCTAGAGTCCAATGGTGGTGATCTGTACACCACTCCAGCCAATGCTTGGCATTGCACATGGTGATCATAGGCTTGTGTGCTGCTGCTCAGCCATGGAAATCCCTTTCATGAAGGTCTCAATGAACAGTGCTTGTGCTGATGTTGCTTCCAGAGTCACATTGGAACTCGGTCGTGAGTGTTGTAACCGACGACAGACGATTTTTCTGCATTATGCACTTTAGCACTCTGCGGTCCCATTCTTTGAGCTGGTGTGGCCTACCACTTTGTGGCTGAGCTGTTGTTGCTCCTCGACGTTTCCACTTTATAATAACAGCACTTATTGTTCACAGGGGCAGTTCTAGCAGGACAGAAATTTAACGAACTGACTTGTTAGAAAGGTTGCACCCTATGATGGTGCCACATTGAAAATCACTGAACTCTTCTGTATGGACCATTCTTCTGCCAATGTTTGTGTTTGGAGATCACATGGCTGTGTGCTTCATTTTATGCACCTGTCAGCAATGGGTGTGGCTGAAATAGCCGAATCCTCTAATTAGAAGGGTGTCCGCATACTTTTGACCGTGTAGTGTATATGCAAGTGTTGGAGGTGTGCCTGCAAGCATCTCAAATGCTCTTGTTTCTCCGCAACCCTCATTTCCCAGCCATACTGAAAAACACTGCAGTCCTACATTTCACTTCCTCCCACCAGGCTACTGAGGTAGGGAAGTGGCACCTAATCATTTGCCAATCCCTAGACTTCAAAACGTAGGAACGGACTAAACTGCCATCCCGCAAAAGGCGACAGTTAAGCTTCAAGTGTTCAGAGAGCCGGGTGTGTACCCCATCTAAATCCATGCCCAGAGATAAACAAGAATGATCTGTAAAGGCCACCACATGAAGTATCAGGTCCTGATCACCAAAATTTGGTGCCAAAAAAGTAATCAATCCAAGCCCAACTAGTACCAGCCGAGTTGGTCCAGGTGATATTACTCATTTGCCAACATGTATCTCTCAACCTAAAATCCTTTCACAGGCCTTTTAAAGGCCTAAGTTGATCTTGGACCAATCTGACCATATCTATATTAAAATCAGGTATGCCAGTCACTTTACTTGGACACATATTTCTGGTTACCACACTATACAAGCCATAATTGACAGTGGATCCACCAGAGGCATGATACGCCTTTCAAACGCCACATGACTGGGACTCCTGGTGTTTAACCTGATGTTGGCTTCGCGGTTTGGGTGGTGGCTTGGGATCCTGGGGTCCTGAGTTCAAGCCCCATTTGCCACTGAATTAACACCAGGGGGTTGACTCAGCTTGTCATCCTTCCGAGGTCGGCGAAATGAGTACCAGTGTCGCAGCCAAAGTCTGCACACGAAGGGAAGGGGTATTGATGGATTTATTTTAAAAATCTGGTGTTGGTGTGGTGCAGGCATGATGGGCCGAATGGCCTCCTCCTGCGCATAAAAATGCCTTGAAATCTTTGTAATCCACATGCAGAAGATTTCCCAACCAGAACACCAGGCCAACAGCTTCCCTCCACTCACAGTATGTAGCGGTCACTTTTGTCATGACCTATGATGATCGGCTGTTTACCTTGGTAGGCCTCATCATTGAGAACCCAGATATTGATGGCCTGGCAGGAACACACCTTATGGAGCTGAATGATACTTTATCGCCCAGCTAAATGCTACATTATCCTCAAAGACAGGTCTATTTACCAATACGGTTTGCCTTGCAGCTCCCTCACTCAAGCATACCATTCGCCATGCTGATCTCCTGTGCGCCTCTCCCCAAACCACAACTGTATGATCCAGTGAATACATCGAGCGGGACCTCCCTAATGATCTCTCTGACTCCACATCTGCTCTTGAACCTCGCTGTGACAATTCGGTTCATCCTCCACCAACCAAAATATTCCCCGCCTTTACACTCAATTTGATATCAAGCGTGTCCAGCAAGATCTGCATTGTCAACTTGACCAATGACTCTCAGATCGTTAGGTCCCATGAACACTTTTGTCAAATCCATCTTGTCTTTGTTCTCTCAGACTTCACTATTAAGCCACCTACCATTACACAACCCATCTCCAAGAAAGCAACTCAAAAACCCCTACCCTGCCAGACGCCTTGACATAGACAATAATTTCCCTCCGGATATTAGATACAAAATTCAGGCTCCTCGAGAAGAGTATGATGACATCTTTGACCAAAGGATCACAGGTTATAATGATGCAGCTGGTCCATTCCAATATGTGGTTGACATGGAACCCATCCAGCCTCCGAAACTAAATGGTCACCTGCCTTTGAACTCGCTTGCCAACCTTGTAAAACTGCAACATACATTTCATGAGTGGAGGACACAGGCTTCTTCATTAACCAGAAGATGTTGGAGTTAATGTCGAGTACCTCAACCCATCTTTCCTCGTCAAGTATCAAGAAGTCCAGTGGCAAGTTCTGACTCTACACAGCATTTGCCAATGTCAGTCATTATAGCAAACCCCAGCCTTCATAGATGCCTGATGTTGATTTGACTCTTCAACAAATTGGGAGATGGAAGTACGTTATCACTACTGACCAAACAAATTCCTTTCATCAAATTTCCCTGTCTTAGAGTCGATTAAGTATTGCGGTGTTGCAACACCTTCCCGTGGCATTCGGGTCCATGCTCAATCGGTCGTGGGTATGCTGGGCTCCAAAACTGCACAAGAAAAACTCACGTCATGTATGTGGAGACCTATTGGAAGAGGGTGTTATAGCTAAACTTGCCAATGACCCTTATTGTAGTGGAGCAAGCACAGAGGAACTGCTGGTCAATTGGAAATGACTTCACACTCCAAGCCAACCGCTTAAATCTGTTAGCATCCACTTTACTGTCATTGGCCCATATTCCATTAGTATCTGAGCAGAGGTCTGCCATCAAGGCACTATTGCAGCCAGCCCACATCTTGTCTCCATGTTATCTTTGTGTGCCATGCCAGAAAAGGTCTTCAGCCTTCGATCAGTTGTTGGTGCCTATAAAGTCTTAGCTCGTGCTATCTCTGGATGTTCAAGCTTACTCTCTCCACAAGACATCACTGTTGTTGGCCGCCCATCCCAAGAGAAAATCACTTGGACGTCCGACCTCATTTAAGCATTCCATGCCATGCAGAAAACCCTCTCTTCAAACCAAACCATTGCCCTGCCATGCCTTGAAGACCAATTGTGGATTATCATTGATGTATCTGTGAAGAAAAATGGAGTAAGGGCACCCGATATCACTCACATTGGGAACCAATGACTTATAGGCTTTATCAGTGTTTGAGGAGCCACCAAGTCACCTGGCTTACCTGTAAAATTGAAGCACTCTCAATTGCCATTGCTACTGAGCGCTTTGGACCTTTCATCATCCAGTCTCCCCATAAAGCTTGTGTACTGACTGATAGTAAACCACGTGTACAAGCTTTTGTAAAGCTATCCCGAGGAGATGTCTCACAGAGGCCCCATGACTCCAGCTTCTTGTCATCAGTCAGTCGTTACCAGGCATCAATCCACCACCTTACAAGCTCCACTTATGTTCCCTTAGATTTCGCCAACCAGAATGCCTCTGATTGCGACAATCCCCAATGTCAAGTTTGTTAATTTGTTGAGTGGACGGAAAACGGTCATCCATCATTTCCCTACTCAAGACATCCTCACCAGTAAAACCAAGTTGCCTTTCACAAACTGTAAAGCTTGGTTATCTTTGCAGTCTGAGTGCTCAGATTTACGCCGAATACATGCCCATCTCAAGCAAAGTTCCCGACCATCAAATATGTTGACCAATATCAAAGACGTGAAAAGGTACATGGATTCAGCCACCATATCAAAATATGGAATGTTGGTTGTCTGATATCACGACCCCTTCCAACTTACCTGCAAATGCATCGTTATTCCACATGTGGTCCTGAACAGCGTTATAAAGGCTTTTTCTCCATTGGGACAATTCCCTGACTACTATTATTCACCACAGTGGGTGGAGTAGTTCAATTATAATTGAAAAGGCAAACAAATGTGATGCAGTATGTATATGCGGCGGGGGAGGGGGGGCAAGTGAAGACTGTCTCATGAATCCTCATGTGAACAGGTCGTTGCTGCTCCTCTGATTGGCAGAAGGTCCCAGAAGGGGTGTCAGAAAGAGAGTGGCATTTCTACATGTGGGGAATTGCATATTCAGAGGGTGGATCACCCAGATACAGTAGCTCAGATGGCAGAGCACTGGTCCACCAGAGATCCTGGGTTTGATTCCCTGTCTCTGTGTGTAATCTTATTTCCCCCCTCATAGATATAATGTTTGTTTGCTTTTTCAATTATAATTAAACAATCCAAGTGTTCCAAGGCACCAGTGTGGGCTACACCCACAACCTTGTATCCACATAAAGGCTCCTGGGAAGATTCTTGCTGTGATGAAGATGACCCGGCTCTGCCATTTACGAGCTTCCCCTACCAATCCACCTCTCATACCTCCTATTGTATTAACTCCAGCTCAACCAGTTCCACCACTGAGCTCTCCACGACGGGATCATCACTGATTCCTCAGTTTAACACTTCAGTGATGATGACACAGCAACTGTATCATGAACTCTTTGGAAGTTTCACTCCCCAAGCACCTGAATGAGTACATTCTTGATAAGACAATGTACCATATGTGGTTAAGTGTGGTTGAATAATGCTGAAGTACTTGAGAACAGTCTCTCCAATGATAATACTTTTTACTTTCCCAAAGCAAACGAGCTTCTTGTGAGCCAACAGCCATCCATATCTGGTGCCCAACTGTGTCTGCAGACAACGTCCTGCAGTTGTCGACCTCTGTCTCGAAGGTTGGTGGTGGGATTTACGCTCTGGACACCTTTTACCTTCATTCAGCAAAACACACAAAAAACGCAAAGAAAACTGAAAATCCACTTCATGGGAGTACCTCCAGTTCAGCTGCCCTTCGCAGGGCAGCTCACTGGGTGACAGGATTGGGGCAAAGCCTTGGGGACCCCATTCTTTGATAATAGGAGGAAAATCACGGGGTCAGCTTCCTGGTTCAGATTGCAGTGGAATGTGTCGGGGTGGTGTTGAGGTGTCGTCCATCAGACGGCGGTCTCCTCGGGTTAACCTGAGGCAGTCCCTTCAGGAAGGTGCTTGGAATGTCCTATCCCAAAGAGAGGATGACCACCTGTCTGCTATAATCTGAGCTCCAGTGTTTGCACATCGGTATTGCAGCACTCTCTGAGGTTCAGAGACCAGAAAGTGGTGAGATAATGGCGGGTGGTTACACCTATTACTGGTCTAGTCACTTTGATAGTCACCATACCGAAGTGGTTGCTGCAGCTGTGTCCAATAAACTGACTCCAATGATAATTGAGGTAATACCAGTCAACCAGCGTATTATGAGACTGAGGATTTATCACTCCTCGAGTGTCATTTCCCTGTTCTCTGTATATGCTTTGATTGAGGTGAGTGATCTCACCGTGAAGGAGGAATTCTATGCCGCACTCGAGTCTGTGGTTCATCGGTTTCCAAGGCGAGATACTCTTCCAGTCTTGGGGATTTCAATGTGTCAACTGGTGCTGATAGGGATGGTTATGAGACATGTGTTGGTCCCAATGAGTCTTAAACTGTGAACTAGAATAGCACCAAGTTCCTTGACTTTGCAAGAAGTCATGGATTTAGGGTGGCTGGTTCATGGATTCAGCACCCACAGGCTCTTCGCTGGACTTGGTATTCCAACGCTGGTGAAGTGGCAAAGGAGATTGACCATATGCTCTTGATGGGTACATACCGTTCAGAACTGCAGGGTCTACTGGAGTGCTCAGTTCCTCAATACCAACCATAGGCTTGTTGTAGGAACTCTGAAGTTGCAGCTTACATCCAGGATTATGGTACCATCCCAGACTCGGCTGGATGTTGGCAAGCTCAGAGATGACAGTGCAGCTGAGGAGTTTGAGAACAGGCTAAGTGGGGATTTGTGAGGGCTGGGTGTTTTGGGGAATCCTGAAGAGTGGTTTCAAGATTAAAGAGTGCTTTCAAGACTATGGAGTGCTTTCCAAACTTTCAAGTTATTGAGGGCTTTCAAGACTACCATATTTGATGCTGCTGGTGGATGTCATGGAATCCACCATCAGGCAAAGAAGAAATTTGTCTCTCAAGGGACACTGAACTTCCCAAGGAACACTGGCTGACAAAGAAACATCATTTTTTTTGAGAGCAGATCCAAGATGGCCGACTGGCAGCCATTTTGTTTCTGAAATGTGTCGCCAACAATTTTTCAGACATGCATGATCCAATTTTCTCCAGACTTGGCACAAGCACAGTACATGATGACATACACATGAACTTCATTAAATTTTGTGATCAGATAAAGGATGGCCTACTGAGTGCCTGGCAGCCATTTTATTTGTAATAAAACCCGGTATCAAACACATCGTCAACCTTTTCTCAGACATGCATTCACCAATCTTGTTCAAACTTGGCATACAGATAATGAATGATGGCTTACATATGCACGCCATTTGTTTTTTCTGAGATTACATCCTTGATGGTGGACTTGCAGCCATTTTAGTTTTAATAAACACGATGTTGAACATGTCCTCAAGCATTTCTCGGACATGCATTTCCCACTGTTGTTCAAACTAGGCACACAGATAATGAATGAGATCTTACATATGCATGTCATTTGTTTTTCGAGATCAGATCCAAGATGGCGGACTTGTGGCCATTTTAGTTGTAAAAGACATGATGTTGAACACGTCCTCAATCATTTTTCAGACATGTATGTACCGATGTTATTCAAACTTGGAACACAGACAATTTATGATGACTCACATATGCACTTCATTTTTTCTTTTTAGATCAGATCCAACCTGGCCGACTGGCAGCTATTTTGTGACATAAATGTGTCCCCAACCATTTCTCAGACATGCATGGTCCGATTTCGTTCAAACTTGGCAGATGCACAGTGCATGATGACCTACACATGCACCTCATTTTATTTTATGATCTGATCAAAGATGGCTGACTGTTAGACTGGTGGACATTTTAGTTTTACATACTGTAGATATGGGCTCGCCCTTTAACTACACGCAGCAAGATTACTAAAACAATGGATGCTATGACATTTATGTCTTTCTTACTTATTTTGTATCGCAAATGAATCAGATTCAAGTTGCGACCATTGCAGTGCCCAGCATGCTTCTTGCAATACTTGTGTATTTTTGTGATTCAATTCAGTCATCCGTGATAATAACTGGGGAAAAATACTTTTGCTCATTACACACAACGGTTTGTCTCTGGGAATACAAAAATTACAAAGCTTTCCTATTCCATTGTGGGAAAAACAACATAAATAAAATAAAATACTTAATGCATCGACTGGTTTCCATGAAAAGGTTGTAATTGTAGAACAGTAGACACGTTTATACTGAAATTACAAAACTACCTCGAATCATCGGGGAGAGAGGGGTACAGCCTGATGATTATATATTATTTGCAAGATGATCTCACCAAAGAGTGAATTTGATGTCACTGTTTGTTCATTTTTCACTCAACAACCATGGTTCATCTCACCCCACCCCCGACGACACCACACAAGGAATATAAATATATATTTTAAACACTTGTTTTAGAAAATGTGTATTTGACGAGATGTTATTTTCTGCCTTACCTGAGAGTGGGCATGCACTTGTTCTGGACTCATTCCATCATCATTTCGATGTTGTTATGCAATCATGATGGATATTACAATTGTATTATGAAATGAATGAACAGATAATAATTTTGTTCTCCCTTCCCCCAACCCCATTCCCCCCTAGCCCCGAGCCATCACGTAAGTTACTGCATGTAATTTATGAAGTAGAATCGTGAAAACATGTGGATACCAATGATAAAATTATTTACATATAAAGTATTCCATATTGTGATAGTTGCCTTGCTCAATTTAAAGTGCTATAAACACTGCTTCCTTTGGGGGCAGGTCAATTGTATGTGTAAATCTATATCGTTGAGTTACATCTGTATTTCAAGTCACATTCACCTTGTTTATACATTTTCACACTCGCTGAGCCTTTGATGCTTTAGACTTGGCCATGCCTTTTGCCGCAGTTGGAATAAGTCTGAAACGGGGGCCTTTGGATTTGGTCTCGATTTTCATGTCCGTGTGTGTGTACGTGCGTCCGCAACCATATCTCACACATGTATGGACCGATTTTATTCACACTTGGCAGAAAGACAACACATGATGGTATACTTGTACACATCCTTTTGTTTCGTGATGCAATCAAAGATGGCCGACTGCTAGACTGGCAGGCATTTTAGTTGTAAAAAAATAACCCCGCTATCGAACACGTCCTCAACTATTTCTCGAAAATGCATTTACCGATCTTGATCAAACTTGGAACACATATAAAAAATGATAGCTTACAAAAGCACGTCATTAATTTTTTTCGACATCAGATCAAAGATGGTTGACTGGCAGCCATTTTATTTGTAAAAAAAAAAAAAACCCATTGTTGAACATGTCCTCACCCAATTCTCAAACATGCATTTACCGATGTTCAAACTTGGCAAACGGATAAAGAATGATGGCTTATGTATGCACGTCATGTTTCATGATCAGATCCAACATCGCCGACTGGTGGCCATTTTGTTACTTAAACATGTCCCCAACCATTTTTCAGACAGTCATGGTCCGATTTTGTTCAAACATGGCACAAGCACAGTGCACAATGCCATACACTTGCATCTAAATTTATTTTGTGATCTCATCAAAGATGGCCACCTGTTAGACTGGCTGCCATTTTAGTTGCAATAAATATGGGCTCGCCCTTTATCTCCGAATAGCAAAATTACTAAAACAACAGGGGCTATGACATTTATGTCTTTTTTCCTGATTATTGTTATTAGCTCACCTGGAGAAAAGTTAATGTGAGGTAGTAGCATCGTGCAGTTTCTGTCAGTTAGTCAGTCAGTTTGTAAACATTCGTTTCTTCTTCTCCCAAACTACACACACATTTTCGATGAAACTTGACCACAGCCTTCATTACATGCGATGTATGTACTAAAGTTTGTTTGTGGCATTAAAAAAATAAGGGGATAAAGGGTCTTGTAGGGTTGAAAGTGGACCAGGTTTGACCCCCAAAATATGTACACCCCTGATACCCTTCAAGACCCTTATGACATTCCAGGATCATCAGACCCTTTCGAACCCTAATACCTCGAAGAGCCATTCGACCCTATATATCCCTAAGACCTTATAAACTACGTTACACACTTTAGAACTCTTTGACTCCTGAAGACCCTTTAAATCCTTTCCAACCCTAATACCCTCAAGACCCCTTAGACTCCTTTCTACCTTTTAGACCATGTAGACCTTCACACCTTTCAGACCTTTTGATACAATTTACCCTTTTGGCCGTTTTTAGACGTTTTGAGACCCTTTCGACCCCTTTATACCTTAAATTACACCCGTTAGACTCCTTCAACCTTATAAGACCATTGAGGCCATTTAGAAACGTATAGACTTTTTTTTTAAACCTTTAGACCATTCAACCTTTACACCATTTGATCATGACATCTTCACAACTGCATCATTTATAGCTTCCCTTTGCAATCAATGACCTTTCATTTACAATAGTCCATCCTGCCATTTATTTGCCACACAAAACATGTCCTGGTGAGGGTATGCAATCTCTGATTGCTCTTTCTAGTTTGTTTGTTTTGGGAGCTCCATCATGACCATCATATCTTGTTGATGAAGACTAATATCTGTATCAGTAGACAGGTGGAACAATGGATGAAATCACCAGGACATTGATTGAGGTATGCTCATTATCATGGGAAGTAGGAAGAACCAGATGTTTTGGGTGTTGACCCTTCAATGGACCAATGATACTTCATTCCCTTCTTTTGCTCTGACAAAGGGTTAAAGCCCGAAATATCAGCTTCTTTTATTTTTATTTTTTTAATATACAATGTCAAGGCTCGTATAAGAGCTAACACACAGAACGTACAACAGGAGGAGCAGGAGACAAGAGGGACAGGAGTGGGAAGCACAAAACAGTGGGGAAGAGAAACATGAGGATATCTATGGAAGGGAGAGGGATGGGATGGGGTACATGAGGTAAACAAGATGAACACTACAGGGACTTTCAGGAAGAAAATCAGGGAATTTGAAGGAAGTGGGTTTGGGGTGGATTAACGGGGGGAGAAAAGATCGTGGTTTTGGATGGGGGAAGATAAGAGATGGTGGTGAACACCATCAACACCATCTCTTATCTTCCCCCAAGCTGCTCCTTACATACTTCAATTCACCTAATGTTGATTTCATCCTAAATTCCAAATATTTGTTTTCTCTCAAATAAAAGGTGTACATGTTTGTTGAATTATTTATTGTGTATGATTGTGCAATATTTTGTTGTTTTATTTTCAGCACTATTGGATCAGCCAACAAGGAAAATCAATTGGAGTGCAGAGTAAGTAAATTTTTCATTGCAAAAATAAATGACAGCATGATAAAGCATTCGTTTATTCCCATCAAAACTTTTCTACAAACAAAACTCTGGCCATCAGAAACTCTGATTACAGATCCACATTCATTGATGGTTAAATTAAAGTTCATGACAAACAGGTTTAACTTCCCAAGCAACATTTTGATGCTGAATGAATGAAGCTCAAACCAATAATTAACTGAGCAGCACAGGTGAAAGCAACATTCTCACCATACGTTTAATATCAATGAGCAGTCAGCCGTGGTAAAAATACCACAAGAGAAAAACATAAAAGGAAGCCTTTTATTTGTGTCCTGGTGGAAAGAGCTTAAAAATGGGAGGTTAAAAAGGAATATTTTCAGGTGCTCTATTTTTTTTCACCTGGCACTCAAAGAAAAGAAGAGAGCAAAAATAAATTTAACAACTTTGGACTGGGCAAATCTCTGTTCTAAATGTTCCACTTTATATTTGTGAAGATGCAATCACTTGAGTACAACTTTGTTTTTACCTGAGACACCGCAGGTCGACAAGAGCTCCACATGGTTGTTGTTGTGGTTCTTGTTGGGGGTCGATTTTTGAAAACTGCACCCATTGGTCAGATTGCTGCCAGACCCCTCCCACATTTGTCCCTTGACTCCACCCACCATGGCACCCAAACAAAATAATATGGCTGCCATCTTGGTGTTCTGGTGTGCCGGACATCAGGCTTTGAGGCCCCTCCTTATTATACACTGTCCAGGTTTGTTGCATCAGATTTCCATTGGCTTTGTTTTGGGTCGAGTGTTATTCAAAACTTGGTCTAGTGTTACTCAGGACCCTGAAAAATCTAATTGTATGTTGAATAAAATTATTAGTGAGGCTTAATAAAGTCCAAGCCTGGTGTTGGCTTTGCAGTTAAGGAAGCTGTCTTGGGACCAAAGGGTCCTGAATTTGAGCCCCTGTTAGCTGTTGAATTAACACCAGGTGGGGGTGATTCAGTGTGTCATCTTTCCAAGGTCAGTAAGGTGCATGTCAGTCTTCTCACTACTGGGTTAATAACCATTCAGGTTAACCTGTGTCAGAGTGGCCACCTGTCCAGGACTGTACTACTTGCAAGGTCAAGGTCACAAGGTCATGAACTTAGAAAATGTCAAAAAAAAAAATCAATAAATTGGGCATCGAGCTCCTAGGGTTTTCAACTGTTTCAAATGAAAGTTGCCATGCAAGTGGTGCTCTTCGAGGACTACCACTTTCATCATTTACGTTTTTCCCGATTCCCACCAGTTTTCCCGTGGCGTCCCCTCAAAGGTCAAAAAATAAAAAAGGCGAACCGTGTACATTGCTCGTGAACCATCACCGTCTCCAGACTTATTATTATTATTATTATTATTATTATTATTATTATTATTATTAATCAAGCCCAACAGCATGCATGGTGTGCACTTTCTGAAAGGCGTCATGTGCTGATTTTGTTTAACATCGTCTGATTCCCATCAGCTTTGTTACTTACGATGTGGTCTGCATGCGTATTTTGTTATCTCCACCACGAATTAGTAAAATGTGCTTCAGTCATGATTAAAACTGGACCACCACATGGCGAAAGTCATCTGCTCAATTTTTGTGTTCTTTTTGAAAGTATTCCCCATCAACTTTTTGAAAGCATTTTCTTCTTTGGATCTTGTGTTGATAAATTAGTATGGTGTTCATGCAGGCATGATGGGCTGAATGGTCTCCACCTGTGTCTGATTTCCTTGTATTTCCTTGTAACTTTTGTGTACAATTTGTTTGTTCTACATATAATAAATGTACAGTGAACTAATAGCAAAAACGAGAGGGAGGGGGTGGGGCTTTCCCTTTGTTCTTTATGTATCGTTTGTTTTAATCAATCAGACATTTACCTTTTGCTCTACTTCCCTTGTAATGTTGTCTTCGACTATCATTTGTGCCAAATTCAATTCACATGTGTAATGCGAATGTAAAGAGGGTATAATCCAACCTCAAGAATAAACTTTCAAACTTGTCTCCCTCCTCCAAAACCTGGTGTTGCCTTGTGGAATTTGTCTCTGGTGTATGCTCCCCTTCCATCCCTTCCTACTCTTCAAATGGCACCACAGACGACTCTGCTCATGAGAAGACTGCCTCAATTCTGCGTTTGCTTCAATATCTTGTATCCCCAACCCCTCACTCTTTGTACCCATCCTTCCCTGTCATACACAACTGCTCCTGGATTCATATAGAAGTTGGAGAAGGTTCTTTCAACCCTCACTTTTGATTCTGCAACTTGACCGGATGGCATTCGCTCACGTGTCATAAAATGCTGCTCTACTGCCCTTTGTCATCCTCTCACTCCCCTTTTCACCCTGTCATTTCCTCTCAGTCATATTTCATCTGCTTGGAAATCCACCAACATCAATGTATTACATTTAAAAAGTGCAAAAACTGATCCCCTTCACTACAGAACTATGATTACTTCCATCATCATCAAGGTCATGGAATCCATCATTGTAATTAAAATGAAATCCTTCCTTTTCTCCAACAACCTCATTTCAGATCACCAATTTGGTTTCAGACAAGATCATTCCACCTTAGACATGCTGCTTCAACTCATCTAATAATGGCTGGAGGTCCTCAATGTCAGAGATGAGATCAGAGCCATCTCTCTAGAGATATCTCCTGCCTTGTTACCATTTGACATCCTGCCTTATTCTCCAAATTTTCTGCCGATCCATATTCTGCCTTTGATAAAAACGCACCCTTTTTCAATTGAATTGCCAGCAGTTGAAATTTGTTGGCGTCACGTGGACAATAAAGAATAATGAAATGAAAGGAAATACTCCCTCCCTCCCATGCTTCCAACCTTGTCCCTCTTGTGGTGTGGTGTGGCCTGTCATGTGAAGGCACATGGCTCCAGCCAATCATAGCACTCATCAAGAGGGAGGGCCCTCTAGTGGGGATTGCCAGAGGTGATGATATCACCGTGTTGGCGTCACAGCCTCGGAATTGTGCCAACGTTGGAGGGAGGGGAGAAAAGTGATCCTACTTTGTTGTGTTGTCCCACTTGACCTCATTAGAATTTCCTCTCGGAGATCCCTACATTTCCGAGCTTGGCCCTTTCCAGTTCAAATAACAAGGCCAGATCACATGACCTCTGAAGCGAGATGTTCTCAAACCGCTCACAATACTATCTCTGCAAACGTGAACCAACCGAGCCTGAACAGGAAATTCATAATACAGTAGTGGGAAAAATGAACCACTCTTCGTGAGCACACGTCCATGCTGAAGCCTTAGATATTAATAACTGCCCCCTGTACCCAGTAAACATAATATTTTTCATCACAGTTTGAACTTTCCTCATTGTTGTAGTTCTATTTTGAAGAATGTAAATCATCAAACTGACATCTCCTTTTCTGAATAGGACGAGAGATGAACTTTTGGAGGAGATGAAAAGTTTCAAACCAGAAGCTGAGAGTGTAAAAGCTACAAAAATCCTGATGCTGGGGCATGTCGGGTCGGGCAAATCCAGCTTCGTGAACTCGATCAACATGGTTTTTGCAGGACGCCTTCGCCAGAATGCCCTAGTTGGTACTGGAGCAGGAAGTTTCACCTTGAAGGTAGTGTTCTGATTCAATCGAATGTGCATTAATTTCCTATTTCAAAATACTATGTACTACGAAGCAGTTGCAGTTTTCCAACTGCCATTCTCATGTTGTTACCCCCACCACCAAACATGGGCAGATGTTATGTTTTCACCCCAGTCTGTTTGTCTTTCTGTGAACAGGATATCTCAAAAAGTTGTGGACGGATTGCTTGAGAGGTTGGGTGTGTGATAAGGATGAAATAATTTGTTTGGTGAAGATTGGGATCTGGATCCAGATGCTGGAATATTTTAAGTGATTCTTCACCATTGAGCGATAGGGCCAAAAGCAATATACGAGGTGTGTTCAAAAAGTATCCAACCTTAATTTTTCGTGCGTAAACAAATGAAGCTCGGGAGGCGTGGTTTGGTGCACGTATGTAGGCGATCCTAATCCGTATGCATGAATATTTTCCCCCTGCAGAAGCTGTCAGTCGCCGACAGACCGCCGATGAGTGAGGAAGTGTAAGTGAGTGCCGTCAAATTTTCGTTTTTGACAAAATGACGGATCACTGTGGTCTCATCGCCAGTGATCACTGTGTTGAAGAAGTTGGGATCGCTGTTCACAGTCTCCAGCATGTCCTGTGCGATCTCCAAACGGAGTTGCTTCTGCTCGATCGTTAGCAGCTTTGGCACAAACTTCGCTGAGATTCTCCTTAAGCCCAAATCCTCAGTCACAATGGAATGAACGGATCCAATGCTGACGCCCGCCTCGTCTGCAAGTTCTCTGATCGTGATTCGACGATCCTGCATCAGCAGGGTCCTCACTTGGTCAATGACGATCTCATTTCGGGATGTTGAGGGCCTACCAGAACGTGCTTCGCTTTCCACTGATGTGCGACCATCTTTGAAGTGGTTGTACCACTCTTTTATCTGTGTGGTGCCCATTGCTTCGTTCCCGAAGGCCTGTTGAATCTTGCGGATCGTTTCCACTTGGGAATCACCAAGCTTTACACAAAATTTGATTTTGACAAAATTTGACCACAGTGATCCGTCATTTTGTCAAAAACAAAAATCCGACGGCGCTCACTTACACTTCCTCACTCATCGGCGGTCTGTCGGCGACTGACAGCTTCTGAAGGCGGGAAAATATTTACGCATACTAATTAGGATCGCCTACATACGTGCACCAAATCACGCCTCCCTGGCTTCATTTGTTTACGCACGAAAAATTAAGGTTGGATACTTTTTGAACACACCTCGTATAGTACAATATCTCAAACAGTTTTGGACGAGTTATGACAAAACTCAGTGAATGAGTTGGTTGGGTGAAAAGAACAAGCCGATTCGATTTTGGTGAGAGTCTGGATCCAGATCCTGCCTCGCGGTGGGATAGAAAATGTAAACTGTTCAGCCTGGCGAAGGTATGCGCTCTACCGAGTGCCATTCTTGTTGATAATATTTTATAATGTGCGAAGAAAGAACTCGATGCATATATATATATATATATATATATATATATATATATATATATATATATATATATATATATATATATATATATATATATATATATATATATATATATATATATATATATATATATATATCATAAAACTGTGTAATGATGATGATGATTCGACAATGTTGATTGTTCTTCACTTGTACTCTCGATTCAAACTCTGGGACACAACATCTTCTTTAAGATTCAAGGGGAACTTAAAAATACACTCAATTTTCCTTCTGCCTATCAGTTTCAAATTGTGACTGGTATAAAGCAACTTCTTTGTCCCACATTTAATTTTGGGATACAGTGTAAAACTCGAACAGATTTAAAACGAATGTGATAAATTATAAATCTCCATTTCATTCAAATTGTTTTGTCAGACCATTTAATAGTCGCACCAAGCATTTGTTAAATTATCGTGACATATTTCTCTTGTCCTGCTTCATTGGATATTGCATTTGAAAAATTGATTTCAATATCTTTCATCAACTATCATCACATTTGTACTTTTTTCAACTTTCTCTCTGAAAGTGATGATGGCTCTTTGTTGAGAAATATTCAGTTGCAATTCCACTTGAGAGTAAGATGTGAAACAGACTGACAGAAGGTTCACACAGGATTTTGTTTCTTCAGAGCAGACGTGGCATTACTAGGCCTCATTTTTGATAGTCTGAATGCAAATGATAGTCTTTGAAAACTTATGATAGCCTTTCAATGCAAAACTGTCGTAGATCTCAAGCTCTCAGTGACAGCACCTTCCGATTAAAAATATTTTCATTTACAGAGCACCAAATTCTAATCCATAATTTTTCATTGGAATGTCTTGTGTTAATCGTAATAGAGAAGATCTATGGAAATGTCTTGTGTTCATAGTAATAGAGGGGAAGATCTACAACACTGCTTTTATGACAAGAATTGTCAAAATACAACAGAATAGGTGTAATAAAGACAATATATTCCAATATTTAAGCAATTTGTGTTAATGGGAGCACAAACGGAACTTGCCACTCATAGACAGATAATGATCCTAAAATTGGTGGTTCTTCCACATCAAGGAATTTCGTGATTTTGATGCAATATGTGGAAGGAGTTACAAAGAGGTGTTTATGGACGTTACAGAGGATTTTTGGAAAAGGGCACAACACTCAGGAATATATCCCAGGTATGGAGGAGAATGAAATGGCAAAGGTAATC
>NW_028222675.1:25000-30000 GCF_056783735.1 Eptatretus burgeri | reverse complement strand
AATCTGGTAACCACAACACTACCCCCTCCCCTTTTTACAGACTCGTCCCGAGTCGTCAAATTTTCGTGTGCCATC
Source organism: Eptatretus burgeri (assembly GCF_056783735.1). Lineage (NCBI taxonomy): Eukaryota > Metazoa > Chordata > Myxini > Myxiniformes > Myxinidae > Eptatretus > Eptatretus burgeri. Next base: position 29,925 of record NW_028222675.1, on the reverse strand, counting down.
ATGTGTAGTTTTCCCCGAGTACATTTTACCTACGGATCCCTGAGTGCGACATTCATGGTATTCGTGTCCCCAAAAATAAATAACCTGAGGGCTGCGTAACTATCTAAACAAACTCACTCACACGGACGACTTAAATAAAATTGCCGGCGCTAGACAGACATGCCGGGGGCGCACTCATATGTACAGTACATCTTAACCTTAACTTACAAATTTTACACTAAACCATGGCCCAGGATCATTGACTCTGCAAAAAGAAAGCAGTTAGCAGGGAGCCAGGCTGCCCGCATGCAGTCTCTGGCTCAAACAATGCAGGTGACAGGGAACGTGGCTGGCTGCTCACACGCAGTCCAAGGCCTTCCCTTTTGAACTGAACGCAGTGAACCACAACGGTGCATGGGCCGCACAACGCAGTCTCCGTGCCAGCTCAAGTGGCACACGCAATGAGCACAACGAATGGATGCATGAACACAAACACGGTGCACGGGCCGCCACTGCAGGCCCGTGTTGTAGCTGCCAACAGGGCAGTTCTTGCAGCTTGCAAACTGTTGCTTTCAGATCCTGGCGCACATGGAAACGAACAGGGGGGGGGGGGCAAAGCAAAAATTGAACGGGGGCTGGTGAACAGGGGCAGTGGGCATGGCATGGCAAAGGCAGCAGGCAAACACAGCCCGCAGAAGAAGGCCGCTGCAGGCAAACACAGCCGGCAGATGAACTGGCCGGCACAGGCCTTGAAGAAAAACAGCCAGCAGATGAACTGGCCGGCACAGGCCTTGAAGCAAACACGGCCAGCCGATGAAGCTGGCCAGCTTTTGCCGTTCAGTGGAGGTTGGTGGAGGGAGTGCGGTGGTGCTGGCCACTTGGAAGGCGGGCTCGGACCTACCTTCCTGTCTCCCTCCCACCTATCGCCTTTGCCTGTCACTGTACATACCCACTCCCTTAATTTGTCAAACCCCAATTTAGCCCCAACTTATTTTTTTTGTTGTTTTTATTTTTACTTCCCCACTATAAATCGTCCCCTAACCCCCTTTATCGTCTTTGTTCGGCTAACCTATCCTGTCACCTAGCCTACTCCCAACCCCTACGTTCCCTTCCGGAGGGGAATAAGGGAGAGCTAACGTCCTGTGTCGAGGCCCAACGAAGCCTCAGAATGGCCTCCCCAGAGTTCAGCGATCTATAACCCAAGTGGGTCCAGCGGCCCACAACGACAGCGAGGGGATGGATGGTGCGGAGGGGTACACTTCCTAATCTACCCTATCCATTTAACTGTTAAACTACCCCGGGGCTTTCAACAAGCGCTTCTCGCTTAAACTATTGGTTCTAACAACCCAGATTCCCGTCGCCTGTGTTGGTGTCCTCACAATTTCGGGCCTCGCCCCCCAATTTTCTCTCCGTGCCCTCACACGGTCTCCTGGCTGGGACACGTGGCTCCCTTTGGCAGGCACAACCCTCTGCCGATTCTCCCGCTATGGCACCCCCGGGCACTACACTGCCTCCGAGCCTACCAGCTCCCTAACACCGGGGAGTGCCCCCCATGGCACCTCCCCTGAAACGCACACGTGGCAGGCCGGCCTCCCGGGCCCCTTTCCGAGGGTCACCCGTGCCCACAACACTGCCCACGCGGCTAATGGCGCCCCGGGCCCCCACACCAAGCAGGCGCACCCGTGCCCACTACTCTATCCCGGCCCCCCATGGGCCCATGGCCTACCGCGGCCGACTAGCCTGGTGCCCGGGGTACCCACTCAGCGATACTCACCTTTCGCAGCCACGCTCCCAAGCCCGTCAACAGGGCTCCTGCACCCCTCCAAATGGGTCTCGAGCCTACACTCCCACCAACAACAAAACGACCTCCATTTTTCAATTTGACTAACCCAGCTAACTCACTCTACACTGACCCCGGGGTCCCTTGGGCGGGAGTCACTCCTCCCCCCAATCACTCATCGCACCATGCATTCCCCATTCACTCCATACACACAGACCCGCTGGCCTCACTCACTCACCAAGCACATGCCTCACAATTCACCAAGTCTTCAACACACACACCACTGAACTCTGCCATCCTTCTAACTACATCCCCTAACTAACTCGTGCTCCCACGTCGTCCCTTAAACTAGTAGCACGTTCCTTTTAACCTACGTAGCTAAGCTACGTCCCCTCTACACATCCAAAGTCTGTCACTGTCTCCTAACTCAAAAATTCATTTTATTTCCCAACCTAAATCTGGCTACAATCCCTCTAACTAATCCATTCCACGGACTCCATGAGGACTTACCCCCGCCCCATGAAGTCGGTCTAACTAAGCTAACCCTTCCCCCTAACTAGTTTCCATCCTGTGCCCAGGGAAGGGGGTCTTTCACCCCTTGCCCAGGAATCCTGTACACCCGAAAGTGAGGCTTGCTGTTTTCCCTTTTTTCTTTCTCTTTACATGCGCAGCACCTGCGCGGCAACTCAGAGCTCGCGCACTTTACACCTGCCCGTGACGTCATGCAGCTGCACGTGTTCCTCGTCCCTCCTTGGACGGGACCATCCGGCAGAGATACCCCTCCTGCCGGATTCCAACCACACGTGCAGCCATGACGTCACCGTGCGCAAAAAAAAAAAACACAAGCCCCACGTCTCGAGGGGTTTCCCACGCGAACACATGTGCTTTGCCCGTTGGAGCCGAACACACACGATCGCGTGGAGAACCCGTCCGGTCCAAATCCGTTTACCTGCCTAAACTTTGTCCGTCCGCGGGATCGGCAAATCCACCGCGTGCGTTTCCGGACCGGGACTTCACTCTCGCAAGCGAGCACGTGGTGGTCTCGTGCGTTGCACAGCACGAACCGCGTGCTCACTGCTGGGTGAACCCGGCACGGTCCACGAAACAACTACAGCCGCTACTCGGCTTTCTCTCCTCTGTCGCCTTCGTCGTCGCCATTCCACACACGCATACCTGCGTGTTACGACACATACAGTCCACACCATCACATTCACACGGGGAGACGCGGCTGCGTGCTCCCGCATGCCAACCGACATCTCCCTCTCATACCGCTCTCTCACACACACGGTCTCCCCGGCACACAGCGACCTTGCACACGGCCGTTCACTCACGCGTGCGGGGGCACTCACCCGCGGTGCCTCATCCACACACCGTGCCTCACTCACACACGCGGGGGCACTAACCCGCGGTGCCTCACTCACACTCCGTGCCTCATCCACACACGCGGGGGCACTCACCCGCGGTACCTCACTCATACACACGGCGACACTCACACACGCGGTCTCTTCCACACACGGTGCCTCACCCACACACGCGGGGGCACTCAACCGCGGTTCCTCATCCACACACGGTGCCTCACCCACACACGCGGGGTCACTAACCCGCGGTTCCTCATCCACACACGGTCTCCCTTGCACACACGGTGCCGCACTCACACCTTGCACCACACACACAGGGACAACCACACTGGGGATTCGTGTCCCCACAAGAGTCTCCGGGGCCTCTATACCCCCCAAGCTCTCCGTGCACCCGTCCACAGCACCCGTCCCCTCAACCTCGCAAAGCACGACCGAACTCACCTGGTCGTGACTCGCCTCAAGGGGGCATACTCCCTCCCCTCGTTCCTGGAGGAGGCCATCCAGGTGCTCGCACTGGGTCCCTACACGCTCCGCGAGCTCACCCCCATTGTCCTCCACTACCTCCGTGTGTGCGTGCGCGTCACTTACCCCGTCTTCATCGTGTAGTCTTCCCTCTATCGTTCCCATCTCCCGTGTCTCTGCCAACTCTTCACCCTTTACCTCCCTTGTCTCAACTATTATTTCTGTTGTCGTCACCTCGTGTCTCGTCTCACACGTTTTGGTCTCCCCATTTAATTTTTCCCTTTCGGTCATCGTCACGACCCTCGCCCAACACGTTCCACGAATTATTTTTTCACCCGCCTCCACCGCGGGCCTGTCAGCCGTTGCACCCCCACCCAGCTCGTTTGCTCCCACACGTGGAGTCGCCATTTTTATCTCCCCGGTCACGGCCTTCATGCCCGCCTGCAGGCTTCGGCCCATGTTCTGCGTCTCACCCCGCAGCTTTTTCATTTCTTCTTTCATGTTTGTTTCCATTCCGTTCATTTTTGTATCCATCTTTTCGTTTATTTGTTGTGTATTCGCATCCATCGTCGTTTTCACTTCATTTGTATTTGTATCCATCTTTTCGTTCATGCCTTTCATTTCGTTTTTCATTTCATTTTTCATTTCATTTGTATTTGTATCCATCGTCGTTTTCACTTCATTCATTTGTTTGTTCATTGCCGCCAGCATGGCGCATAGCTGGGCCATGTTGGATGCACTCAGCTGAGCCGTTTCGGCAAGGGTTGGAGAAGGGTCTTGGTGGAGAGGGGGGTTAGGTGTTGTCATACACTGCGGCCGCTGCCGCACCCATTTCAGGTTCTGGGTTCAGTTGGGCGAGTCCGTGTTCCTGCACAATCAACATTTCCTGCTCGGGGATTCCATCCTGGACCATGGACTCTACATTATTACACATATACATTTCTAATACCCCCGGCTCCCGCTCGCCTTGAGACGCCATCTTGCTTCTCGTGAAGGGTTAATTTCGCTCGCTCGTAATTTGGAGGGAATCGGGGTCGCTTCTCTCACCCCTGGACCGATTCCCGTGAATTTAGCCGGAGACAGGAGAGCCTGTTTTCCTGTTCTCCGATACCAGTGCCGCGAGGAGGGCGATGAATTTGTATCGCACGACCTGACACCAGTGTTGCGGTCTTCGCGCCCGCCGGCGTGCGACGGCCACGTAACTCGAATCGCGGCACGTCGCCCACCGGACGGACAATCCAGTCGTGACCCTCTCGGACTAACGCCGGGAACCAGTCACGGGTGGACCTTTCGGTCTCACCGCGATCGAGCCAATCAGCCCCCGCGTGGGATAGGGTTGCTCGCCA
>NW_028222674.1:0-30000 GCF_056783735.1 Eptatretus burgeri | reverse complement strand
TACAACGGGTACAATACACGTCACTGTCGTGAGTCAGGAATGACCCCAGCACCCAAGACAGCTGTGGTATATCTTCCACTCATAAATATGAAGCCAGGGGACCCAACTACTGTCCTAACTTCCATCACCGGAGGATTCGAAGTCACCCGAGCATCCAACCAGGATATTCTCGTTCTCACCTGCGATCAGGCCATATATAAGATCGCCATTGACATCACATTTCATCAACCAGATCTGCTCACCAACATGGTGGTGATTCTTGGTGGGATGCATTTCCTCATGGATTTCGTGGGTTGTGTTGGCACTCTCATGGCAGACAGCGGCCTGAAAGAGATTCTGATGACGTCCTTCGGCTCCGTCGATAAGATTTTGCAAGGAAAGAAATATATACACAGAATGTTCGGGCACTGAGATTGCTCACAGAGGAGCTGCTTCGACCAGTGTTTGTGAGGGAGAATATACACCTGACCAGCATGGATGATTTGGAAAAACTACTTGATGAGATCTCCACTCAAAGTCGTACCACAAAGCTGTGGGTGTACAACGTCATCAAACCCACATTTCTAATGATGATGTTTTGTCGGGCGGTGCATGAAGGCGACTGGCCACTCCACATCAAAACAGCAGAATCAATGCTGCCATACATGTTCGCAGCCCACAAGTACAACTATGCAAGGTATGGCCTCTACTATGTACGCTCCATGACTTGGTTGGGACCAGATATTCTGGACAAGTTCTGCAGAGGAGAGCAGTCACTACACCACACTGCTAGTGTCTACAACGGACAGTGGAGCGACATGTTTATTGAAACGAACTGGATGAGGAAGGGGCATGGGCCGGGTGGCATCATTGGCAACACAGAAAATCCTCAAACGATAGCGACATGGGTGTACAGTATGGATGCGACCATGACCCTGACTGGTGACCTTAAGAAGATGTCTGGAGCTGACGAGAAGGTACAGCTTAACCACAAGGAGGAATCTACCAGTCGCATTCGTCGAGATGGCAATGATCGTAAATCACTGAAGGCTACTCTAGAGTCATGCATTGACCCATTGGATCCAGCTACCCATGATGCAGGATGTCTGCTCAACATCTCAAATGGTCAACTAGCTCAACGGAATGTTAATGTTGACAAGGCAGTGGAGATTGGAGCTGATCAGCTGATCCAGTTCAAAGCATTATGGCCAGAGAGCTTTTACAGCTCTCTCGCAAAACAGGTGACAACCTTCACCCGCAAAGAAGAAACGTCTAACAATCGATGATAATCCCGTCATGGATCACGAGGTTATATACGCTCGGGTGATTGGCCTTCTCGTGAGCGAGCGCGATCTTGATCTGGAACAAGTCCTCTCCACAGAGCTAACTGCATATCCGCCCTCGATGTTTCAAGCTGATGGCCAGATGCGAGTGGCAACGGGAAAATCCACACTGAAAAAGAACCTCCAAGTCGAAGTTTCACAACGCCTTATCACTTGGCCAACATCTATGGTGATTGATGTTTCCGCTCTTTTGTGGACATTAGAATGGCCATCCCAAGGAACCGTTGACATGTTCATTTCGGTGTTCAAGGTCTGGGTCAACGCGCGGCTGCTTGAAGCTGATGTCCACCTGTGTTTTGATCGTTATTATGACTACTCTACAAAAAGCAGCACCAGATCAGCTCGAGCCAGCGCTACCCGGGTCCATCAGCTCGAACAGAAAACTCCACTGCCGGCTCGGGACGCAGTACTCAAGAACTCAGCCAATAAAAAACAACTCAACACACTGATTTGCGAATCAATCCTGAGTGATGACAACTTCCTGCAGCATGCGACACAGGACCACCAGTTGGTGGTTACTGGGGAAAACGACACACCTACGCAGGTATCGAAGGGTCATAAGTCGCCTCGTCTAGATCTAGCATCAACACATGAAGAAGCTGACATCCTCCTGACACAACAGGCCATCCATTTGGCAAAATACCATCCAGAATCACGGGTGCGGGTGGTGTGTGATGACACGGATGTGTTCGCGTTACTTGTGTACTACTACTTGAGCGAGAAGCTCCAGTCTTCAATAACTATGCAGTCTCCAATCATGGCTCGGTCTTGCATTGACATGAAGGAAACCGCTCTTAAACATTCAGCAATCGTACCCGAGCTCTTAGCGCTTCATGCTTTGACTGGTTGTGATTCAGTTGCTGCGACTTATGGAATTGGGAAAACAAAAGCAATTGCGGCCGCTCGAAAAGGCTACTCTCTGGATCAACTTGGTAAACCCTTGGCAAATATCGTTGAAGTCACCGAACAAGCAACAGCTTTCATGGGTGCGTGCTATGGCATTACAACTCCCACCTCTTCGATGACCAAGATCCGCCAGAAACTATGGGCACAGAAGACTGGAAAATCAACAGCAGCACCTAAGCTGTGTAGTTTGCCCCCCACTACAGAAGCGTTTGAGCAGAACGTTCGAAGAGCACACCATCAAGTCGCTCACTGGTACAGTGCCCTGAGTGGGGATCCACCAACTCTCGCTGCAGTGGAACACGGATGGGAAGCTGATGACACTAACAAGTGTCTCTTCCCTCGGAATATGGAGGACGGGGTACCCTATGCCCCGGAGCACATTCTGAAGCTGGTCAGATGTGACTGCACATCTGAGCAAGCATGTAGAGGTGGGAGATGTGGATGTATGGGGCGCCAACTTCCGTGCACAATGTTCTGCACCTGCGGTGGTGGTACTGCCTGTTCCTATCCATTCAACATCAATGAGAGTGCAACAGATCATGCCGACATCCCGGATGACAGCGATGAGACAAATGACCGAGCAATGGATGTCGAGGATGAGGACGATGAATAGTTCCGAGATATAAGATATTTTGTCCAGTGGGGTGTTATTTTTGCTTAATTTTTTTTAGTATAATTTGTATTGACATAGCGTTGAAACATTGAGCAATGTGAAGCTGCCAAATTATTGTATTATTATTATCATTATTATCAATATTATTAATGGGAGTATCATATACTTGAAATGTATGTCGACTTTTGAGTCACGTGAATGTCATGTCTGAGAGAATTATACAATAAATATTGTCCGATTCTAATTAGATTTTGTTCTTATATTTTGCTTGAAATCGATATTGCTATCAAAATAAATATTGCTTATAAATTTGCGAATGACTTCAGAATCATAATATACATGTCTATGCTTCACAAAGCACACATATGTACAGAAACTTAACTCAACTGCATTTACAACCGATTACATTAGATTTAGTGTGATTTTGGCATTTTTACAGGTAATTTTGGTGGCCATATTGGATTTATGCCATCAAGATGGCTACCAAATTATCCAATAACATCATAATCCACTTCCTTGGTAACTAAAACATATAGTTAGACACCAATTTCATCATGTTACTGTACTTAGAACAGGAGTTGCAGCCGAAGTTATAGTTTGATTGTATATGGTGGCCATCTTGGATTCTGAAAAAGGCAAGACAGTGACAAGTGGCCACTCAGCCTAAATTTCATCTCGACCCTAAGATCTATCAAAAAAATTGAAAACATGAATGTTACCAAACAGTGCAAGGTTCCCTGGCCCAACCACCGGACTATTGTAAGCTTTTTACTAAGAAAACTCTACTTGTAAGCTTTTTACTAAGAAAACTCTCCTTATCGGCTTTTTACTAAGTGCACTCTCCTTGTCGGCTTTTTATTAAGTATACTATCCTTGTCGGCTTTTTACTAAGTATACTCTCCTTGTCAGCTTTTTACTAAGTATACTCTCCTTGTCGGATTTTTTCTAAGTATACTCTCCTTGTAGGCTTTTTAGTAAGTATACTCGACTTGGAAGCTTTTTACGAAGTATATTCTACTCGAACGCTTTTTACTTCGTATATTCTACTTGTTAGCTTTTTACTAACTATACTCCACTTGTAAGCTTTTTACGAAGTATATTCTCCTTGTCGGCTTTTTACGAAGTATATTCTACTTGAAAGCTTTTTACAAAGTACACTCGACTTGTAAGCTTTTTACCAAGTATATTCTACCTGTAAGCTTTTTACTAAGTATATGCTCCTTGGAAGCTTTTTACGAAGTGTACTCTACTTGGAAGCTTTATACTCAGTATACTCTACTTGTAAACATTTTAAGAGGTATACTCTCCTTGTCGTCTTTTCACGAAGTATACTCTCCTTGTAGCCTTTTTACTCAGTTTCATCTCCTTGTAGACTTTTTCCTGTGTATACTCTCCTTGTAGTCTTTTTACAAAGTATACTCTCCTTGTTGGCTTTTTACTTATTATATTCTCCTTGTCGTCTTTTTACTCGGGAGACTCTCCTTGTAGGCTTTTTACTAAGTATCTTATACTTGTAAGATTTTTACTATGTACACTCGACTTGTAAGCTTTTTCCTCAGTATATTCTACTCGTAGGCTTTTCACGAAGTATATTCTACTTGTAGGCTTTTTATGAAGTATATTCTACTTGTAAGCTTTTTACGAAGTATATTCCACTTGGAAGCTTTTTGCTGTTTTCTCGACTTGGAGGCTTTTTACAAAGTATACTCCACTTGTCCGCTTTTTACAAAGTATACTCTCCTTGTAAGCTTTTTACTAAGTAATCTCTCCTTGTAAGGTTTTTACTAAGTGTAGTCTCCTGCTGGGGTTTTTACGAAGTATACTCTCCTTGTAGGCTTTTTCTAAGTATACTCTCCTTGTAAGGTTTTTACTAAGAAAACTCTACTTGTAAGCTTTTTACGAAGTATACTCTCCTTGTCGGCTTTTTACTAAGTATACTCTCTTGTCGGCTTTTTTCGAAGTATACTCTCCTTGTAAGCTTTTTACTAAGTATACTCTCCTTGTTAGCTTTTTACGAAAAATACTTTCCTTGTCGGCTTTTTACTAAGTATACTCTCCTTGTAAGCTTTTTACGAAGTATACTCTACTTGGAAGCTTTTTACTTTGTATATTCTACTCGTCGGCTTTTAATAAGTATACTCTCCTTGTTAGCTTTTTACTAAGTATACTCTCCTTGTCGGCTTTTTTCTAAGTATACTCTCCTTGTAGGCTTTTTACGAAGTATACTCTCCTTGTAGACTTTTTCTAAGTTTACTCTCCTTGTTGTCTTTTTACGAAGTATACTCTCCTTGAAGACTTTTTTCTCAGTATACTCTCCTTGTAGCCTTTTTATGAAGTTTCATCTCCTTGGTGGTTTTTACGAAGTATTCTCTCCTTGTCGGCTTTTTACTATGTTTTCTCTCCTTGTAGTCTTTTGACGAAGTATACTCTCCTTGTAGGCTTTTTACTCAGTATACTCTACTTGTCGTCTTTTTACTCGGTGGACTCTCCTTGTAGGCTTTTTACTAAGTATCCTCTCCTTGTCGTCTTTTTACGAGGTATACTCTCCTTGTCGTCTTTTTCTGAGGAATACTCTCCTTGTAGTCTTTTTACTATGTATACTCTCCTTGTAGTCTTTTGACGAAGTATACTCTCCTTGTAGGCTTTTTACTCAGTATACTCTACTTGTCGTCTTTTTACTCGGTGGACTCTCCTTGTAGGCTTTTTACTAAGTATCCTCTCCTTGTCGTCTTTTTACGAGGTATACTCTCCTTGTCGTCTTTTTTCCGAGGAATACTCTCCTTGTAGTCTTTTTACTATGTTTACTCTCCTTGTCGGCTTTTTACTAAGTATACTCGACTTGGAAGCTTTTTACTAAGTATACTCTACTTGTAAACTTTTGATGAAGTATACTCTCCTTTTCGGCTTTTTACGAAGTATACTCTCCTTGTCGTCTTTTTACGAGGTATACTCTCCTTGTCGGCTTTTTACTAAGAACACTCTCCTTGTCAGCTATTTCTTAAGTATACTCTCGTTGTTGGCTTTTTACTAAGTATACTCTCCTTGTCGGCTTTTTACTAAGTATACTCTCCTTGTCGGCTTTTTTCTAAGCATACTCTCCTTGTAAGCTTTTTACTAAGTATACTCTCCTTGTAAGCTTTTTAGAAAATCTACTTTCCTTGTCTTTTTTTTACTAAGTATACTCCACTTGTAAGCTTTTTACTAAGTAGACTCTACTTGTCGGGTTTTGCAAAGTGTACTCTCCTTGTCGGCTTTTTACTAAGTCTACTCCAATTGTAAGCTTTTTACGAAGTATATTCTACTTGTAGGCTTTTAATAAGTATACTCTCCTTGTAAGCTTTTTCTAAGTATCCTCTCCTTGTAAGCTTTTTACTAAGTATACTCGACTTGGAAGCTTTTTACTAAGTATACTCTACTTGTAAACTTTTGACTAAGTATACTCTCCTTTTCGGCTTTTTACGAAGTATACTCTCCTTGTCGTCTTTTTACGAGGTATACTCTCCTTGTCGTCTTTTTACGAGGCATACTCTCCTTGTAGTCTTTTGACTAAGTATACTCTCCTTGTCGGCTTTTTACTCAGTATACTCTCCTTGTCATCTTTTTACGATGTATACTCTCCTTGTAGGCTTTTTACTAAGTATATTCTACTTGTAAGATTTTTACTATGTACACTCTATTTGAAAGCTTTTTACTAAGTATATTCTACTCGTAGGCTTTTTACGAAGTATATTCTACTTGTAAGCTTTTTACGAAGTATATTCTATTTGGAAGCTTTTTGCTGTTTTCTCGACTTGGAGGCTTTTTACAAAGTATACTCCACTTGTCCGCTTTTTAGAAAGTATACTCTTCTTGTAAGCTTTTTACTAAGTATTCTCTCCTTGTAAGCTTTTTACTAAGTATACTCTCCTTGTAAGCTTTTTCCGAAGTATATTTTCCTCTTCGGCTTTTTACGAAGTATATTCTACTTTTAAGCTTTTTACTAATTATATTCTCCTTGTAACCTTTTTACTCAGTATATTCTACTTGTAAGCTTTTTACAAAGTAAACTCGACTTGCAAGCTTTTTACCAAGTATATTCTACATGTAAGCTTTTTACGAAGTATACTCTCCTTATAGCCTTTTTACGAAGTATACTCTCCTTGTCGACTTTTCACTCAGTATACTCTCCTTGTAAGGTTTTTACGAAGAAAACTCTACTTGTAAGCTTTTTACGAAGTATACTCTCCTTGTCGGCTTTTTACTAAGTATACTCTCTTGTCGGCTTTTTTCGAAGTATACTCTCCTTGTAAGCTTTTTACTAAGTATACTCTCCTTGTTAGCTTTTTACGAAAAATACTTTCCTTGTTGGCTTTTTACTAAGTATACTCTCCTTGGAAGCTTTTTACAAAGTACACTCTACTTGGAAGCTTTTTACTTTGCATATTCTACTCGTAGGCTTTTAATAAGTATACTCTCCTTGTTTGCTTTTTACTAAGTATACTCTCCTTGTCATCTTTTTACTAAGTATACTCTCCTTGAAGGCTTTTTTCTCAGTATACTCTCCTTGTAGCCTTTTTATGAAGTTTCATCTCCTTGGTGGTTTTTACGAAGTATTCTCTCCTTGTCGGCTTTTTACTATGTTTTCTCTCCTTGTAGTCTTTTGACTAAGTATACTCTCCTTGTAGTCTTTTGACGAAGTATACTCTCCTTGTAGGCTTTTTACTCAGTATGCTCTACTTGTCGTCTTTTTACTCGGTGGACTCTCCTTGTAGGCTTTTTACTAAGTATCCTCTCCTTGTCGTCTTTTTACTAGGTATACTCTCCTTGTCGTCTTTTTCCGAGGAATACTCTCCTTGTAGTCTTTTTACTATGTATACTCTCCTTGTCGGCTTTTTACTAAGTATATTCTACTTGTAAGGTGTTTACTATGTAAACTCTGCTTGTAAGCTTTTTACGAAGTATTTTCTTCTCGCAGGCTTTTTACTAAGTATATTCTAGTTGTAAGCTTTTTACGAAGTATATTCTACTTGAAAGCTTTTTACTGCGTATACTCTCCTTGTAGGATTTTTAATAAGTCTACTCTCCTTGTGGACTTTTTACGAAGAATACTCTCCTTGTCGTCTTTTTACTAAGTATCCTCTCCTTGTAACCTTTTTACTCAGTTTCATCTCCTTGTCGGCTTTTTCTATGTATACTCTCCTTGTAGTCTTTTGACTAAATAGACTCTCCTTGTTGGCTTTTTGCTCGGGAGACTCTCCTTGTAGGCTTTTTACGAAGTATACTCTCCTTGTCGTCTTTTTACTAGGTATACTCTCCTTGTCGGCTTTTTACGAGGTATACTCTCCTTGTAGTGTTTTTACTATGTACACTCTACTTGTAAGCTTTTTACTAAGTATATTCGTCTCGAAGGCTTTTTACTAAGTATATTCTACTTGTAACCTTTTTACGAAGTATATTCTACTTGTAAGCTTTTTGCTGTGTATACTCGACTTGGAGGCTTTTTACAAGGTATACTCCACTTGTCCGCTTTTTACGAAGGATACTCTCCTTGTAAGCTTTTTACGAAGTATTCTCTCGTTGTAAGCTTTTTAATAAGTATACTCTCCTTGTAAGCTTTTTACTAAATATACTTCCCTTGTCGACTTTTAATAAGCATACTCTCCTTGCAAGCTTTTTACAAAGTAGCCTCTACTTGTCGGCTTTTTACAAAGTATTCTCTCCTTGTCGGCTATTTACAAAGTATAATCTCCTTCTCGGCTTTTTGTAAGTATACTCTACTTGTAAGCTTTTTAGTTTGTATATTCTACTCGTAGGCTTTTCATAAGTATACTCTCCTTGTAAGCTTTTTACTAAGAATACTCTATTGGAAACTTTTTACTCAGTATACTCTACTTGTAAACTTTTTACTAAATATATTCTACTCGAAGGCTTTTTACGAAGTATATTCTACTTGTAAGCTTTTTACTATGTATACTCTCCTTGTAGACTTTTTCTAAGTATACTCTCCTTGTAGCCTTTTTACTAAGTTTCATCTCGTTGGTGGCTTTTTATATAGTATACTCTCCTTGTCGGCTTTTTATTATGTTTTCTCTCCTTGTAGTCTTTTGACTAAGTTTCCTCTCCTTGTCGGCTTTTTACTCAGTATACTCTCCTTGTCGGCTTTTTACTCAGTATACTCTCCTTGTCGTCTTTTTACTAGGTATACTCTCATTGTCGTCTTTTTACGAGGTATACTCTCCTTGTAGTCTTTTTACTATGTATACTCTCCGTGTCGGCTTTTTACTAAATATATTCCACTTGTAAGCTGTTTACTCTGTACACTCCACTTGTACGCTTTTTACTAAGTATATTCTACTCGTAGGCTTTTTACGGTGTATACTCTCGTTGCAGGCTTTCTACTAAATACAGTGTACTCTACTTGGAGGCTTTTTACATCGTATACTCCACTTGTCGGCTTTTTACAAAGTATACTCTCGTTGTTGGCTTATTACTAATTATACTCTCCTTTTCGGCTTTTTACTAAGTATACTCTCCTTGTCGGCTTTTTTCTAAGCATACTCTCCTTGTAAGCTTTTTACTAAGTATACTCTCCTTGTAAGCTTTTTACAAAATCTACTTTCCTTGTCGGCTTTTTACTAAGTCTACTCCAATTGTAAGCTTTTTACGAAGTATATTCTACTTGTAGGCTTTTAATAAGTATACTCTCCTTGTAAGCTTTTTCTAAGTATCCTCTCCTTGTAAGCTTTTTACTAAGTATACTCGACTAGGAAGCTTTTTACTAAGTATACTCTACTTGTAAACTTTTGACTAAGTATACTCTCCTTTTCGGCTTTTTACGAAGTATACTCTCCTTGTCGTCTTTTTACGAGGTATACTCTCCTTGTCGTCTTTTTACGAGGCATACTCTCCTTGTAGTCTTTTGACTAAGTATACTGTCCTTGTCGGCTTTTTACTCAGTATAATCTCCTTGTCATCTTTTTACGATGTATACTCTCTTTGTAGGCTTTTTACTAAGTATATTCTACTTGTAAGATTTTTACTATGTACACTCTACTTGAAAGCTTTTTACGAAGTATATTCTACTCGTAGGCTTTTTACGAAGTATATTCTACTTGTCGGCTTTTTACGAAGCATATTCTACTTGTAAGCTTTTTACGAAGTATATTCTATTTGGAAGCTTTTTGCTGTTTTCTCGACTTGGAGGCTTTTTACAAAGTATACTCCACTTGTCCCGTTTTTAGAAAGTCTACTCTTCTTGTAAGCTTTTTATAAGTATTCTCTCCTTGTAAGCTTTTTACTACGTATACTCTCCTTGTAAGCTTTTTCCGAAGTATATTTTCCTCTTCGGCTTTTTACGAAGTATATTCTACTTTTAAGCTTTTTACTAAGTATATTCTCCTTGTAACCTTTTTACTCAGTATATTCTACTTGTAAGCTTTTTACAAAGTAAACTCGACTTGCAAGCTTTTTACCAAGTATATTCTACATGTAAGCTTTTTACGAAGTATACTCTCCTTGTAGCCTTTTTACGAAGTATACTCTCCTTGTTGGCTTTTTACTAAGTATACTCTCTTGTCGGCTTTTTTCGAAGTATACTCTGCTTGTAAGCTTTTTACTAAGTATACTCTCCTTGTTAGCTTTTTACGAAAAATACTTTCCTTGTCGGCTTTTTACTAAGTATACTCTCCTTGTAAGCTTTTTACAAAGTATACTCTACTTGGAAGCTTTTTACTTTGTATATTCTACTCGTAGGCTTTTAATAAGTATACTCTCCTTGTTTGCTTTTTACTAAGTATACTCTCCTTGTCATCTTTTTACTAAGTATACTCTCCTTGAAGGCTTTTTTCTCAGTATACTCTCCTTGTAGCCTTTTTATGAAGTTTCATCTCCTTGGTGGTTTTTACGAAGTATTCTCTCCTTGTCGGCTTTTTACTATGTTTTCTCTCCTTGTAGTCTTTTGACTAAGTATACTCTCCTTGTAGTCTTTTGACGAAGTATACTCTCCTTGTAGGCTTTTTACTCAGTATACTCTACTTGTCGTCTTTTTACTCGGTGGACTCTCCTTGTAGGCTTTTTACTAAGTATCCTCTCCTTGTCGTCTTTTTACTCGATATACTCTCCTTGTCGTCTTTTTCCGAGGAATGCTCTCCTTGTAGTCTTTTTACTATGTATACTCTCCTTGTCGGCTTTTTACTAAGTATATTCTACTTGTAAGGTGTTTACTACGTACACTCTGCTTGTAAGCTTTTTACGAAGTATTTTCTTCTCGCAGGCTTTTTACTAAGTATATTCTAGTTGTAAGCTTTTTACGAAGTATATTCTACTTGAAAGCTTTTTACTGTGTATACTCTCCTTGTAGGATTTTTACTAAGTCTACTCTCCTTGTGGACTTTTTACGAAGTATACTCTCCTTGTCGTCTTTTTACTAAGTATCCTCTCCTTGTCACCTTTTTACTCAGTTTCATCTCCTTGTCGGCTTTTTCTATGTATACTCTTCTTGTAGTCTTTTGACTAAATAGACTCTCCTTGTTGGCTTTTTGCTCGGGAGACTCTCCTTGTAGGCTTTTTACGAAGTATACTCTCCTTGTCATCTTTTTACTAGGTATACTCTCCTTGTCAGCTTTTTATGAGGTATACTCTCCTTGTAGTGTTTTTACTATGTACACTCTACTTGTAAGCTTTTTACTAAGTATATTCGTCTCGAAGGCTTTTTACTAAGTATATTCTACTTGTAAGCTTTTTATGAAGTATATTCTACTTGTAAGCTTTTTGCTGTGTATACTCGACTTGGAGGCTTTTTACAAGGTATACTCCACTTGTCCGCTTTTTACGAAGGATACTCTCCTTGTAAGCTTTTTACGAAGTATTCTCTCCTTGTAAGCTTTTTAATAAGTAAACTCTCCTTGTAAGCTTTTTACTAAATATACTTTCCTTGTCGACTTTTAATAAGCATACTCTCCTTGCAAGCTTTTTACTAAGTAGCCTCTACTTGTCGGCTTTTTACAAAGTATTCTCTCCTTGTCGGCTATTTACAAAGTATAATCTCCTTCTCGGCTTTTTGTAAGTATACTCTACTTGTAAGCTTTTTAGTTTGTATATTCTACTCGTAGGCTTTTCATAAGTATACTCTCCTTGTAAGCTTTTTTGAAGGATACTCTCCTTGTAAGCTTTTTACTAAGCATACTCTATTGGAAACTTTTTACTCAGTATACTCTACTTGTAAACTTTTTACTAAATATATTCTACTCGAAGGCTTTTTACGAAGTATATTCTACTTGTAAGCTTTTTACTATGTATACTCTCCTTGTAGACTTTTTCAAAGTATACTCTCCTTGTCGTCTTTTTACTAAGTATACTCTCCTTGAAGGCTTTTTCCTCAGTATACTCTCCTTGTAGCCTTTTTACTAAGTTTCATCTCCTTGGTGGCTTTTTATATAGTATACTCTCCTTGTCGGCTTTTTACGATGTTTTCTCTCCTTGTAGTCTTTTGACTAAGTTTCCTCTCCTTGTCGGCTTTTTACTCAGTATACTCTCCTTGTCGTCTTTTTACTAGGTATACTCTCATTGTCGTCTTTTTATGAGGTATACTCTCCTTGTAGTCTTTTTACTATGTATACTCTCCATGTCGGCTTTTTACTAAATATATTCCACTTGTAAGCTGTTTACTCTGTACACTCCACTTGTAAGCTTTTTACGAAATATATTCTACTCGTAGGCTTTTTACAGTGTATACTCTCGTTGCAGGCTTTCTACTTAATACAGTGTACTCTACTTGGAGGCTTTTTACATCGTATACTCCACTTGTCGGCTTTTTACAAAGTATACTCTCCTTGTAAGCTTTTTCCTAAGTATACTCTCCTTGTAAGCTTTTTACTAAGTGAAGTCTCCTGGTGGGCTTTTTACGAAGTATACTCTCCTTGTTGGCTTTTTACTAAGTATACTCTCCTTGTCGGCTTTTTACTAAGTATACTCTCCTTGTCGGCTTTTTACTAAGTATACTCTCCCTATCGGCTTTTTACTAAGTATCCTCTCCTTGTCGGCTTTTTACGAAGTATACTCACCTTGTTCGCTTTTCACTAAGTATACTTTCCTGGTCAGCTTTTTACGAAGTATACTCTTGTAAGCTTTACCTAAGTATACTCTCCTTGTCGGCTTTTTACCAAGTATACTCTCCTTATCGGCTTTTTTCTAAGTTTCCTCTCCTTGTAAGCTTTTTACGAAGAAAACTCTCCTTCTAAGCTTTTTACGAAGTATAATTTCCTCGTCGGCTTTTTACTAAGTACATTCTCCTTGTCGGCTTTATTCTAAGTATACTCTCCTTGTCGGCTTTTTTCTATGTATACTCTCCTTGTAAGCTTTTTAGGAAGAATACTCTCCTTGTAAGCTTTTTACAAAATCTACTTTCCTTGTCTTTTTTTTACTAAGTATACTCCACTTGTAAGCTTTTTAATAAGTAGACTCTACTTGTCGGCTTTTGCAAAGTGTACTCTCCTTGTCGGCTTTTTACTAAGTATACTCCAATTGTAAGCTTTTTACTAAGTATATTCTACTTGTAGGCTTTTAATAAGTATACTCTCCTTGTAAGCATTTTACTAAGTATCCTCTCCTTTAAGCTTTTTACGAAGTATACTCGACTTGGAAGCTTTTTACTCATACACTCTACTTGTAAACGTTTGACTCGGTATACTCTCCTTGTCGGCTTTTTACGAAGTATACTCTCCTTGTCGTCTTTTTACGAGGTATACTCTCCTTGTAGGCTTTTTACTAAGAACACTCTCCTTGTCAGCTTTTTCTTAAGTATACTCTCGTTGTTGGCTTTTTACTAAGTATACTCTCCTTGTCGGCTTTTTACTAAGTATACTCTCCTTGTAAGCTTTTTTCTAAGCATACTCTCCTTGTAAGCTTTTTACTAAGTATACTCTCCTTGTAAGCTTTTTACAAAATCTACTTTCCTTGTCTTTTTTTACTAAGTATACTCCACTTGTAAGCTTTTTACTAAGTAGACTCTACTTGTCGGCTTTTGCAAAGTGTACTCTCCTTGTCGGCTTTTTACTAAGTCTACTCCAATTGTAAGCTTTTTACGAAGTATATTCTACTTGTAAGCTTTTAATAAGTATACTCTCCTTGTAAGCTTTTTCTAAGTATCCTCTCCTTGTAAGCTTTTTACTAAGTATACTCGACTTGGAAGCTTTTTACTAAGTATACTCTACTTGTAAACTTTTGACTAAGTATACTCTCCTTTTCGGCTTTTTACGAAGTATACTCTCCTTGTCGTCTTTTTACGAGGTATACTCTCCTTGTCGTCTTTTTACGAGGCATACTCTCCTTGTAGTCTTTTGACTAAGTATACTCTCCTTGTCGGCTTTTTACTCAGTATACTCTCCTTGTCATCTTTTTACGATGTATACTCTCCTTGTAGGCTTTTTACTAAGTATATTCTACTTGTAAGATTTTTACTATGTACACTCTACTTGAAAGCTTTTTACGAAGTATATTCTACTCGTAGGCTTTTTACGAAGTATATTCTACTTGTCGGCTTTTTACGAAGTATATTCTACTTGTAAGCTTTTTGCTGTTTTCTCGACTTGGAGGCTTTTTACAAAGTATACTCCACTTGTCCGCTTTTTAGAAAGTATACTCTCCTTGTAAGCTTTTACTAAGTATTCTCTCCTTGTAAGCTTTTTACTTAGTATACTCTCCTTGTAAGCTTTTTCCGAAGTATATTTTCCTCTTCGGCTTTTTACGAAGTATATTCTACTTTTAAGCTTTTTACGAAGTATATTCTCCTTGTAACCTTTTTACTCAGTATATTCTACTTGTAAGCTTTTTACAAAGTAAACTCGACTTGCAAGCTTTTTACCAAGTATATTCTACATGTAAGCTTTTTACGAAGTATACTCTCCTTGTAGCCTTTTTACGAAGTATACTCTCCTTGTCGACTTTTTACTCAGTATACTCTCCTTGTAAGGTTTTTACTAAGAAAACTCTACTTGTAAGCTTTTTACGAAGTATACTCTCCTTGTCGGCTTTTTACTAAGTACACTCTTGTCGGCTTTTTTCGAAGTATACTCTCCATGTAAGCTTTTTACTAAGTATACTCTCCTTGTTAGCTTTTTACGAAAAATACTTTCCTTGTCGGCTTTTTACTAAGTATACTCTCCTTGTAAGCTTTTTACAAAGTATACTCTACTTGGAAGCTTTTTACTTTGTATATTCTACTCGTAGGCTTTTAATAAGTATACTCTCCTTGTTTGCTTTTTACTAAGTATACTCTCCTTGTCATCTTTTTACTAAGTATACTCTCCTTGAAGGCTTTTTTCTCAGTATACTCTCCTTGTAGCCTTTTTATGAAGTTTCATCTCCTTGGTGGTTTTTACGAAGTAATCTCTCCTTGTCGGCTTTTTACTATGTTTTCTCTCCTTGTAGTCTTTTGACTAAGTATACTCTCCTTGTAGTCTTTTGACGAAGTATACTCTCCTTGTAGGCTTTTTACAAAGTATCCTCTCCTTGTCGTCTTTTTACTCGGTATACTCTCCTTGTCGTCTTTTTCCGAGGAATACTCTCCTTGTAGTCTTTTTACTATGTATACTCTCCTTGTCGGCTTTTTACTAAGTATATTCTACTTGAAAGCTTTTTACTGTGTATACTCTCCTTGTAGGATTTTTACTAAGTCTACTCTCCTTGTGGACTTTTTACGAAGTATACTCTCCTTGTCGTCTTTTTACTAAGTATCCTCTCCTTGTCACCTTTTTACTCAGTTTCATCTCCTTGTCGGCTTTTTCTATGTATACTCTCCTTGTAGTCTTTTGACTAAATAGACTCTCCTTGTTGGCTTTTTGCTCGGGAGACTCTCCTTGTAGGCTTTTTACGAAGTATACTCTCCTTGTCGTCTTTTTACTAGGTATACTCTCCTTGTCGGCTTTTTATGAGGTATACTCTCCTTGTAGTGTTTTTACTATGTACACTCTACTTGTAAGCTTTTTACTAAGTATATTCGTCTCGAAGGCTTTTTACTAAGTATATTCTACTTGTAAGCTTTTTATGAAGTATATTCTACTTGTAAGCTTTTTGCTGTGTATACTCGACTTGGAGGCTTTTTACAAGGTATACTCCACTTGTCCGCTTTTTACGAAGGATACTCTCCTTGTAAGCTTTTTACGAAGTATTCTCTCCTTGTAAGCTTTTTAATAAGTAAACTCTCCTTGTAAGCTTTTTACTAAATATACTTTCCTTGTCGACTTTTAATAAGCATACTCTCCTTGCAAGCTTTTTACTAAGTAGCCTCTACTTGTCGGCTTTTTACAAAGTATTCTCTCCTTGTCGGCTATTTACAAAGTATAATCTCCTTCTCGGCTTTTTGTAAGTATACTCTACTTGTAAGCTTTTTAGTTTGTATATTCTACTCGTAGGCTTTTCATAAGTATACTCTCCTTGTAAGCTTTTTTGAAGGATACTCTCCTTGTAAGCTTTTTACTAAGCATACTCTATTGGAAACTTTTTACTCAGTATACTCTACTTGTAAACTTTTTACTAAATATATTCTACTCGAAGGCTTTTTACGAAGTATATTCTACTTGTAAGCTTTTTACTATGTATACTCTCCTTGTAGACTTTTTCTAAGTATACTCTCCTTGTCGTCTTTTTACTAAGTATACTCTCCTTGAAGGCTTTTTCCTCAGTATACTCTCCTTGTAGCCTTTTTACTAAGTTTCATCTCCTTGGTGGCTTTTTATATAGTATACTCTCCTTGTCGGCTTTTTACTATGTTTTATCTCCTTGTAGTCTTTTGACTAAGTTTCCTCTCCTTGTCGGCTTTTTACTCAGTATACTCTCCTTGTCGTCTTTTTACTAGGTATACTCTCATTGTCGTCTTTTTATGAGGTATACTCTCCTTGTAGTCTTTTTACTATGTATACTCTCCGTGTCGGCTTTTTACTAAATATATTCCACTTGTAAGCTGTTTACTCTGTACACTCCACTTGTAAGCTTTTTACGAAATATATTCTACTCGTAGGCTTTTTACAGTGTATACTCTCGTTGCAGGCTTTCTACTTAATACAGTGTACTCTACTTGGAGGCTTTTTACATCGTATACTCCACTTGTCGGCTTTTTACAAAGTATACTCTCCTTGTAAGCTTTTTCCTAAGTATACTCTCCTTGTAAGCTTTTTACTAAGTGAAGTCTCCTGGTGGGCTTTTTACGAAGTATACTCTCCTTGTTGGCTTTTTACTAAGTATACTCTCCTTGTCGGCTTTTTACTAAGTATACTCTCCTTGTCGGCTTTTTACTAAGTATACTCTCCCTGTCGGCTTTTTACTAAGTATCCTCTCCTTGTCGGCTTTTTACGAAGTATACTCACCTTGTTCGCTTTTCACTAAGTATACTTTCCTGGTCAGCTTTTTACGAAGTATACTCTTGTAAGCTTTACCTAAGTATACTCTCCTTGTCGGCTTTTTACCAAGTATACTCTCCTTATCGGCTTTTTTCTAAGTTTCCTCTCCTTGTAAGCTTTTTACGAAGAAAACTCTCCTTCTAAGCTTTTTACGAAGTATAATTTCCTCGTCGGCTTTTTACTAAGTACATTCTCCTTGTCGGCTTTATTCTAAGTATACTCTCCTTGTCGGCTTTTTTCTATGTATACTCTCCTTGTAAGCTTTTTACGAAGAATACTCTCCTTGTAAGCTTTTTACAAAATCTACTTTCCTTGTCTTTTTTTTACTAAGTATACTCCACTTGTAAGCTTTTTAATAAGTAGACTCTACTTGTCGGCTTTTGCAAAGTGTACTCTCCTTGTCGGCTTTTTACGAAGTATACTCCAATTGTAAGCTTTTTACTAAGTATATTCTACTTGTAGGCTTTTAATAAGTATACTCTCCTTGTAAGCATTTTACTAAGTATCCTCTCCTTTAAGCTTTTTACGAAGTACACTCGACTTGGAAGCTTTTTACTCATACACTCTACTTGTAAACGTTTGACTCAGTATACTCTTCTTGTCGGCTTTTTACGAAGTATACTCTCCTTGTCGTCTTTTTACGAGGTATACTCTCCTTGTAGGCTTTTTACTAAGAACACTCTCCTTGTCAGCTTTTTCTTAAGTATACTCTCGTTGTTGGCTTTTTACTAAGTATACTCTCCTTGTCGGCTTTTTACTAAGTATACTCTCCTTGTAAGCTTTTTTCTAAGCATACTCTCCTTGTAAAATTTTTACTAAGTATACTCTCCTTGTCAGCTTTTAACTAAGTGTAGTCTGCTTGTGGGCTTTTTACTATGTATACTCTCCTTGTCGGCTTTTTACTAAGTAGACTCTACTTGTCGGCTTTTGCAAAGTGTACTCTCCTTGTCGGCTTTTTACTAAGTCTACTCTAATTGTAAGCTTTTTACGAAGTATATTCTACTTGTAGGCTTTTAATAAGTATACTCTCCTTGTAAGCTTTTTACTAAGTATCCTCTCCTTGTAAGCTTTTTACAAAGTATACTCGACTTGGAAGCTTTAGACTAAGTATACTCTCCTTTTCGGCTTTTTACGAAGTATACTCTCCTTTTCGGCTTTTTACGAAGTATACTCTCCTTGTCGTCTTTTTACGAGGTATACTCTCCTTGTCGTCTTTTTACGAGGTATACTCTCCTTGTAGTCTTTTGACTAAGTATACTCTCCTTGTCGGCTTTTTACTCAGTATACTCTCCTTGTCATCTTTTTACGATGTATACTCTCCTTGTAGGCTTTTTACTAAGTATATTCTACTTGTAAGATTTTTACTATGTACACTCTACTTGAAAGCTTTTTACGAAGTATATTCTACTCGTAGGCTTTTTACGAAGTATATTCTACTTGTCGGCTTTTTACGAAGTATATTCTACTTGTAAACTTTTTGCTGTTTTCTCGACTTGGAGGCTTTTTACAAAGTATACTCCACTTGTCCGCTTTTTAGAAAGTATACTCTCCTTGTAAGCTTTTACTAAGTATTCTCTCCTTGTAAGCTTTTTCCGACGTATATTTTCCTCTTCGGCTTTTTACGAAGTATATTCTACTTTTAAGCTTTTTACGAAGTATATTCTCCTTGTAACCTTTTTACTCAGTATATTCTACTTGTAAGCTTTTTACAAAGTAAACTCGACTTGCAAGCTTTTTACCAAGTATATTCTACATGTAAGCTTTTTACGAAGTATACTCTCCTTGTAGCCTTTTTACGAAGTATACTCTCCTTGTCGTCTTTTTACTCAGTATACTCTCCTTGTAAGGTTTTTACTAAGAAAACTCTACTTGTAAGCTTTTTACGAAGTATACTCTCCTTGTCGGCTTTTTACTAAGTACACTCTTGTCGGCTTTTTTCGAAGTATACTCTCCATGTAAGCTTTTTACTAAGTATACTCTCCTTGTTAGCTTTTTACGAAAAATACTTTCCTTGTCGGCTTTTTACTAAGTATACTCTCCTTGTAAGCTTTTTACAAAGTATACTCTACTTGGAAGCTTTTTACTAAGTATACTCTCCTTGAAGGCTTTTTTCTCAGTATACTCTCCTTGTAGCCTTTTTATGAAGTTTCATCTCCTTGGTGGTTTTTACGAAGTATTCTCTCCTTGTCGGCTTTTTACTATGTTTTCTCTCCTTGTAGTCTTTTGACTAAGTATACTCTCCTTGTAGTCTTTTGACGAAGTATACTCTCCTTGTAGGCTTTTTACTCAGTATACTCTACTTGTCGTCTTTTTACTCGGTGGACTCTCCTTGTAGGCTTTTTACTAAGTATCCTCTCCTTGTCGTCTTTTTACTCTGTATACTCTCCTTGTCGTCTTTTTCCGAGGAATACTCTCCTTGTAGTCTTTTTACTATGTATACTCTCCTTGTCGGCTTTTTACTAAGTATATTCTACTTGTAAGGTGTTTACTACGTACACTCTGCTTGTAAGCTTTTTACGAAGTATTTTCTTCTCGCAGGCTTTTTACTAAATATGTTCTAGTTGTAAGCTTTTTACGAAGTATATTCTACTTGAAAGCTTTTTACTGTGTATACTCTCCTTGTAGGATTTTTACTAAGTCTACTCTCCTTGTGGACTTTTTACGAAGTATACTCTCCTTGTCGTCTTTTTACTAAGTATCCTCTCCTTGTCACCTTTTTACTCAGTTTCATCTCCTTGTCGGCTTTTTCTATGTATACTCTCCTTGTAGTCTTTTGACTAAATAGACTCTCCTTGTTGGCTTTTTGCTCGGGAGACTCTCCTTGTAGGCTTTTTACGAAGTATACTCTCCTTGTCGTCTTTTTACTAGGTATACTCTCCTTGTCGGCTTTTTATGAGGTATACTCTCCTTGTAGTGTTTTTACTATGTACACTCTACTTGTAAGCTTTTTACTAAGTATATTCGTCTCGAAGGCTTTTTACTAAGTATATTCTACTTGTAAGCTTTTTATGAAGTATATTCTACTTGTAAGCTTTTTGCTGTGTATACTGACTTGGAGGCTTTTTACAAGGTATACTCCACTTGTCCGCTTTTTACGAAGGATACTCTCCTTGTAAGCTTTTTACGAAGTATTCTCTCCTTGTAAGCTTTTTAATAAGTAAACTCTCCTTGTAAGCTTTTTACTAAATATACTTTCCTTGTCGACTTTTAATAAGCATACTCTCCTTGCAAGCTTTTTACTAAGTAGCCTCTACTTGTCGGCTTTTTACAAAGTATTCTCTCCTTGTCGGCTATTTACAAAGTATAATCTCCTTCTCGGCTTTTTGTAAGTATACTCTACTTGTAAGCTTTTTAGTTTGTATATTCTACTCGTAGGCTTTTCATAAGTATACTCTCCTTGTAAGCTTTTTTGAAGGATACTCTCCTTGTAAGCTTTTTACTAAGCATACTCTATTGGAAACTTTTTACTCAGTATACTCTACTTGTAAACTTTTTACTAAATATATTCTACTCGAAGGCTTTTTACGAAGTATATTCTACTTGTAAGCTTTTTACTATGTATACTCTCCTTGTAGACTTTTTCTAAGTATACTCTCCTTGTCGTCTTTTTACTAAGTATACTCTCCTTGAAGGCTTTTTCCTCAGTATACTCTCCTTGTAGCCTTTTTACTAAGTTTCATCTCCTTGGTGGCTTTTTATATAGTATACTCTCCTTGTCGGCTTTTTACTATGTTTTCTCTCCTTGTAGTCTTTTGACTAAGTTTCCTCTCCTTGTCGGCTTTTTACTCAGTATACTCTCCTTGTCGTCTTTTTACTAGGTATACTCTCATTGTCGTCTTTTTATGAGGTATACTCTCCTTGTAGTCTTTTTACTATGTATACTCTCCGTGTCGGCTTTTTACTAAATATATTCCACTTGTAAGCTGTTTACTCTGTACACTCCACTTGTAAGCTTTTTACGAAATATATTCTACTCGTAGGCTTTTTACAGTGTATACTCTCGTTGCAGGCTTTCTACTTAATACAGTGTACTCTACTTGGAGGCTTTTTACATCGTATACTCCACTTGTCGGCTTTTTACAAAGTATACTCTCCTTGTAAGCTTTTTCCTAAGTATACTCTCCTTGTAAGCTTTTTACTAAGTGAAGTCTCCTGGTGGGCTTTTTACGAAGTATACTCTCCTTGTTGGCTTTTTACTAAGTATACTCTCCTTGTTGGCTTTTTACTAAGTACACTCTCCTTGTCGGCTTTTTACTAAGTATACTCTCCCTGTCGGCTTTTTACTAAGTATC
This sequence comes from Eptatretus burgeri, assembly GCF_056783735.1. Lineage (NCBI taxonomy): Eukaryota > Metazoa > Chordata > Myxini > Myxiniformes > Myxinidae > Eptatretus > Eptatretus burgeri. Next base: position 8,495 of record NW_028222674.1, on the reverse strand, counting down.
CTCTCCTTGTCGGCTTTTTACGAAGTATACTCACCTTGTTCGCTTTTCACTAAGTATACTTTCCTGGTCAGCTTTTTACGAAGTATACTCTTGTAAGGTTTACCTAAGTATACTCTCCTTGTCAGCTTTTTACCAAGTATACTCTCCGTATCGGCTTTTTTCTAAGTTTCCTCTCCTTGTAAGCTTTTTACGAAGAAAACTCTCCTTCTAAGCTTTTTACGAAGTATAATTTCCTCGTCGGCTTTTTACTAAGTACATTCTCCTTGTCGGCTTTATTCTAAGTATACTCTCCTTGTCGGCTTTTTTCTATGTATACTCTCCTTGTAAGCTTTTTACGAAGAATACTCTCCTTGTAAGCTTTTTACAAAATCTACTTTCCTTGTCTTTTTTTTACTAAGTATACTCCACTTGTAAGCTTTTTAATAAGTAGACTCTACTTGTCGGCTTTTGCAAAGTGTACTCTCCTTGTCGGCTTTTTACTAAGTATACTCCAATTGTAAGCTTTTTACTAAGTATATTCTACTTGTTGGCTTTTAATAAGTATACTCTCCTTGTAAGCATTTTACTAAGTATCCTCTCCTTTAAGCTTTTTACTAAGTATACTCGACTTGGAAGCTTTTTACTCATACACTCTACTTGTAAACGTTTGACTCAGTATACTCTCCTTGTCGGCTTTTTACGAAGTATACTCTCCTTGTCGTCTTTTTACGAGGTATACTCTCCTTGTAGGCTTTTTACTAAGAACACTCTCCTTGTCAGCTTTTTCTTAAGTATACTCTCGTTGTTGGCTTTTTACTAAGTATACTCTCCTTGTCGGCTTTTTACTAAGTATACTCTCCTTGTAAGCTTTTTTCTAAGCATACTCTCCCTGTAAGCTTTTTACTAAGTATACTCTCCTTGTAAGCTTTTTACAAAATCTACTTTCCTTGTCTTTTTTTACTAAGTATACTCCACTTGTAAGCTTTTTACTAAGTAGACTCTACTTGTCGGCTTTTGCAAAGTGTACTCTCCTTGTCGGCTTTTTACTAAGTCTACTCCAATTGTAAGCTTTGTACGAAGTATATTCTACTTGTAAGCTTTTAATAAGTATACTCTCCTTGTAAGCTTTTTCTAAGTATCCTCTCCTTGTAAGCTTTTTACTAAGTATACTCGACTTGGAAGCTTTTTACTAAGTATACTCTACTTGTAAACTTTTGACTAAGTATACTCTCCTTTTCGGCTTTTTACGAAGTATACTCTCCTTGTCGTCTTTTTCGAGGTATACTCTCTTTGTCGTCTTTTTACGAGGCATACTCTCCTTGTAGTCTTTTGACTAAGTATACTCTCCTTGTCGGTTTTTACTCAGTATACTCTCCTTGTCATCTTTTTACGATGTATACTCTCCTTGTAGGCTTTTTACTAAGTATATTCTACTTGTAAGATTTTTACTATGTACACTCTACTTGAAAGCATTTTACGAAGTATATTCTACTCGTAGGCTTTTTACGAAGTATATTCTACTTGTCGGCTTTTTACGAAGTATATTCTACTTGTAAGCTTTTTGCTGTTTTCTCGACTTGGAGGCTTTTTACAAAGTATACTCCACTTGTCCGCTTTTTAGAAAGTATACTCTCCTTGTAAGCTTTTACTAAGTATTCTCTCCTTGTAAGCTTTTTCCGACGTATATTTTCCTCTTCGGCTTTTTACGAAGTATATTCTAATTTTAAGCTTTTTACGAAGTATATTCTCCTTGTAACCTTTTTACTCAGTATATTCTACTTGTAAGCTTTTTACAAAGTAAACTCGACTTGCAAGCTTTTTACCAAGTATATTCTACATGTAAGCTTTTTACGAAGTATACTCTCCTTGTAGCCTTTTTACGAAGTATACTCTCCTTGTCGACTTTTTACTCAGTATACTCTCCTTGTAAGGTTTTTACTAAGAAAACTCTACTTGTAAGCTTTTTACGAAGTATACTCTCCTTGTCGGCTTTTTACTAAGTACACTCTTGTCGGCTTTTTTCGAAGTATACTCTCCATGTAAGCTTTTTACTAAGTATACTCTCCTTGTTAGCTTTTTACGAAAAATACTTTCCTTGTCGGCTTTTTACTAAGTATACTCTCCTTGTAAGCTTTTTACTAAGTATGCTCTACTTGGAAGCTTTTTACTTTGTATATTCTACTCGTAGGCTTTTAATAAGTATACTCTCCTTGTTTGCTTTTTACTAAGTATACTCTCCTTGTCGTCTTTTTACTAAGTATACTCTCCATGAAGGCTTTTTTCTCAGTATACTCTCCTTGTAGCCTTTTTATGAAGTTTCATCTCCTTGGTGGTTTTTACGAAGTATTCTCTCCTTGTCGGCTTTTTACTATGTTTTCTCTCCTTGTCGTCTTTTGACTAAGTATACTCTCCTTGTAGTCTTTTGACGAAGTATACTCTCCTTGTAGGCTTTTTACTCAGTATACTCTACTTGTCGTCTTTTTACTCGGTGGACTCTCCTTGTAGGCTTTTTACTAAGTATCCTCTCCTTGTCGTCTTTTTACTAGGTATACTCTCCTTGTCGTCTTTTTCCGAGGAATACTCTCCTTGTAGTCTTTTTACTATGTATACTCTCCTTGTCGGCTTTTTACTAAGGATATTCTACTTGTAAGCTGTTTACTATGTACACTCTACTTGAAAGCTTTTTACGAAGTATTTTCTTCTCGCAGGCTTTTTACTAAGTATATTCTAGTTGTAAGCTTTTTACGAAGTATATTCTACTTGAAAGCTTTTTACTGTGTATACTCTCCTTGTAGGATTTTTACTAAGTCTACTCTCCTTGTGGACTTTTTACGAAGTATACTCTCCTTGTCGTCTTTTTACTAAGTATCCTCTCCTTGTAACCTTTTTACTCAGTTTCATCTCCTTGTCAGCTTTTTCTTTGTCTACTCTCCTTGTAGTCTTTTGACTAAATAGACTCTCCTTGTTGGCTTTTTGCTCGGGAGACTCTCCTTGTAGGCTTTTTACGAAGTATACTCTCCTTGTCGTCTTTTTACTAGGTATACTCTCCTTGTCGGCTTTTTACGAGGTATACTCTCCTTGTAGTGTTTTTACTATGTACACTCTACTTGTAAGCTTTTTACTAAATATATTCGTCTCGAAGGCTTTTTACTAAGTATATTCTACTTGTAAGCTTTTTACGAAGTATATTCTACTTGTAAGCTTTTTGCTGTGTATACTCGACTTGGAGGCTTTTTACAAGGTATACTCCACTTGTCCGCTTTTTACGAAGGATACTCTCCTTGTAAGCTTTTTACGAAGTATTCTTTCCTTGTAAGCTTTTTAATAAGTATACTCTCCTTGTAAGCTGTTTCTAAATATACTTTCCTTGTCGACTTTTAATAAGCATACTCTCCTTGCAAGCTTTTTACTAAGTTGCCCCTACTTGTCGGCTTTTTACAAAGTATTCTCTCCATGTCGGCTTTTTACAAAGTATAATCTACTTCTCGGCTTTTTGTAAGTATACTCTACTTGTAAGCTTTTTAGTTTGTATATTCTACTCGTAGGCTTTTCATAAGTATACTCTCCTTGTAAGCTTTTTACTAAGAATACTCTATTGGAAACTTTTTACTCAGTATACTCTACTTGTAAACTTTTTACTAAATATATTCTATTCGAAGGCTTTTTACGAAGTATATTCTACTTGTAAGCTTTTTACTATGTATACTCTCCATGTAGACTTTTTCTAAGTATACTCTCCTTGTCGTCTTTTTACTAAGTATACTCTCCTTGAAGGCTTTTTCCTCAATATACTCTCCTTGTAGCCTTTTTACTAAGTTTCATCTCCTTGTCGGCTTTTTACTATGTTTTCTCTCCTTGTAGTCTTTTGACTAAGTTTCCTCTCCTTGTCGGCTTTTTACTCAGTATACTCTCCTTGTCGTCTTTTTACTAGGTATACTCTCATTGTCGTCTTTTCAAGAGGTATACTCTTCTTGTAGTCTTTTTACTTTGTATACTCTCCTTGTCGGCTTTTTACGAAGTATACTCTCCTTGTTCGCTTTTCACTAAGTATACTTTCCTTGTCAGCTTTTTACTCAGTATACTCTCGTAAGCTTTACCTAAGTCGTGTCGTGCTTTTTACTAAATATATTCCACTTGTAAGCTGTTTACTCTGTACACTCCACTTGTAAGCTTTTTATGAAGTATATTCTACTCGTCGGCTTTTTACTCGGTATATTCTACTTGTAAGCTTTTTACAAAGTATATTGTACTTGAAAGCTTTTTACAGTCTATACTCTCGTTGTAGGCTTCTACTAAATACAGTGTACTCTACTTGGAGGCTTTTTACATCGTATACTCCACTTGTCGGCTTTTTACAAAGTATACTCTCCTTGTAAGCTTTTTCCTAAGTATACTCTCCTTGTAAGCTTTTTACTAAGTGAAGTCTCCTGGTGGGCTTTTTACGAAGTATACTCTCCTTGTCGGCTTTTTACTCAGTATACTCTCCTTGGAAGCTTTTTACTAAGTAGACATTCCTTGTCGGCTTTTTACTAAGTATACTCTCCTTGGAAGCTTTTTACTAAGTATACTCTCCCTGTCGGCTTTTTACTAACTATCCTCTCCTTGTCGGCTTTTTACGAAGTATACTCTCCTTGTTCGCTTTTCACTAAGTATACTTTCCTTGTCAGCTTTTTACTCAGTATACTCTCGTAAGCTTTACCTAAGTATACTCTCCTTGTCGGCTTTTTACCAAGTATACTCTCCTTGTCGGCTTTTTTCTAACTTTCCTCTCCTTGTAAGCTTTTTCGAAGAAAACTCTCCTTCTAAGCTTTTTACGAAGTATAATTTCCTCGTCGGCTTTTTACTAAGTATATTCTACTTTTCAGCATTTTACAAAGTATATTCTCCTTGTCGGCTTTTTACTCAGTATACTCTCCTTGTAAGCTCTTAACTAAGCATACTCTCCTTGTCGGCTTTTTACTCAGTATACTCTCCTTGTAAGCTTTTTACTAAGTATAATCTACTTGTAAGCTTTTTACGAAGTAGACTCTTCTTGTCGGCTTTTTACTAAGTATACTCTCCTTGTCGGCTTTTTACTAAGTATACGCTCCTTAACGGCTTTTTACGAACTATACTCTCGTTGTCAGCTTTTTACTCAGTATACTCTCCTTGTAAGCTTTTCCTAAGTATACTCTCCTTGTCGGCTTTTTACTTAGTATACTCTCCTTGTCGGCTTTTTTCTAAGTATACTCTCCTTGAAAACTTTTTAATAAGTATACTCTCCTTGTAAGCTTTTTACGAAGTGTACTTTCCTCGTCAGCTTTTTATGAAGTATATTCTACTTTTCAGCTTTTTACTCAGCATATTCAACTTGTAAGCTTTTTACAAAGTATACTCTCCTTGTCGGCTTTTTACTAAGTATACGCTCCTTAACGGCTTTTTACGAACTATACTCTCGTTGTCGGCTTTTTACTCAGTATACTCTCCTTGTAAGCTTTTCCTAAGTATACTCTCCTTGTCGGCTTTTTACTTGGTATACTCTCCTTGTCGGCTTTTTTCTAAGTATACTCTCCTTGAAAACTTTTTAATAAGTATACTCTCCTTGTAAGCTTTTTACGAAGTATACTTTCCTCGTTAGCTTTTTATGAAGTATATTCTACTTTTCAGCTTTTTACTCAGCATATTCAACTTGTAAGCTTTTTACAAAGTATACTCGACTTGTAGGCTTTTTACCAAGTATATTCTACCTGAAAGCTTTTTCGAAGTATACTCTCCTTGTCGGCTTTTTATAATGTATATTATACTTGTAAGCTTTTTCCTAAGTATATTCTCGCTGTAAGCTTTTTACTCAGTATCCTCTCCTTGTTGGCTTTTTACTAAGTATACTCTACCTGTAAGCTTTTTGGTAAGTATACTCTCCTTCTCTGCTTTTTAATAAGTATACTCTCCTTGTCGTCTTTTTACTCAGTATAATCTCCTTGGAGGCTTTGTACTAAGTAGACTCTCGTTGTTGGCTTTGTACTAAGTATACTCTCCTTGTAGGCTTTTTACCAAGTATACTCTCCTTGTTGGCTTTTTACTCAGTATACTCAACCTGTAAGCTTTTAATAACGCCTAAGTCACATTTGCTCTACATGGAGGGTACGGCGGCCATACGCCCTCTGAATTGACAGAAACGTGCAGCGGCCGCAGAGTTTCTGAGGTGGCCTCAGGGTGGCCCTCCACCGTATGGCTATATTTTACAGGCCGTAGGGTCGCCGTGGAATTATAGTGCGGAGTTATAACTTTTTCATTTCTATGTTCGCCGTTGCAATTCAACAAGCCGAAACAAAAGAACTGGTAAAAAAATAAAAAAAAATAAAAAATAAGAACCCACTCATTACCGTCTGTCTGGCCACACATTTGCCTTAGGGCCCCCCTGCGGTCGCCTTGCGTGCACCTTGCGTCTGCCTTGAAAATTCTATGGCCGCTGCACGTCCCCTTCAGGTCTCCGTGTGACATCAAATCAAAGACCGTACGTGTCCGGCAACCCCACGTTTTGGGTCTCCACAATTTCTAAATACGCCGTGCAGCTCCCCGAAAAATAAAAACATATGTGACTGCTACATTGTGTGACCGTGGAAATACTGCGGCCGCCGTATAATTGCTAGTGGCCGTAGATTTTGGAGACCCCCTGCCGCCGTGGCAAATGTGACTTAGGCATAAGTATACTGTACTTGTAAGCTTTTTACGAAGTAGATTCTACTCATGAGTACCTGTGTACTGGGCCGGTGTATACCCCGGTTAAAATAGGTGTGCCATATCCCTGTGTCGTAAGAGGCGACCAGGATTGCGTCAGGAAGGGCATCCGGCGTAAAACATGTGCCAAATCACTATGCGGATCATACGGATGATCCGCTGCGGCGACCCCGAAAAGGAGCAGCCGGAAGAAGAAGAAGAAGAAGAAGAAGAAGAAGAAGAAGATTCTACTCATAGGCTTTTTACTAAGTATACTCTACTTGTAAGCTTTTTACGAAGTATATTCTACTTGTAAGCTTTTTACTAAGAATACTCTACTTGTAGGCTTTTTTCTAAGTATATTCTACTTGTCGGCTTTTTCCTAAGTATAATCTCTTTGTTGTGCTTTTTACTAAGTATAATCACCTTGTAGGCTTTTTACTAAGTGTAATCTCCATGTTGGCTTTTTACTAAGTATAATCTCCTTGTAGGCTTTTTACTAAGTATAATCTCTTTGTTATGCTTTTTGCTCAGTATAATCACCTTGTAGGCTTTTTACTATGTATAATCACCTTGTCGGCTTTTTACTATGTATAATCTCCTCGTCGGCTGTTTATTAAGTGTAATCTCCTTGAAGGCTTTTTCCCCAAGTATAATCTCCTTGTCGGCTTTTCACTATGTATAATCTCCTTGTCGGCTTTTTACGAAGGAGAATCTCCTTGTAGTCTTTTTACTAAGTATACTCTCCTTGTCGTCTTTTTACTAAGTATATCTCCTTGCAGGCTTTTTCCCAAGTACAATCTCCTTGTAGGCTTTTTACTATGTATAATCTCCTTGTCGACTTTTTACTAAATATATTCTACTTGAAGGCTTTCTATGAAGTATATTCCACTTGTAAGCTTTTTACAATGTATACTCTCCATGTCGGCTTTTTACTAAGTATACTCTACTTGTAGGCTTTTTACTCAGTATTCTCTCCTTGTACCCTTTTTACTCAGTTTCATCTCCTCGGTGGTTTTTACGAAGTATACTCTCCTTGTAGGCTTTTTACTATGTTTTCTCTGCTTGTAGTATTTTGACTATGTATACTCTCCTTGCAGGCTTTTTCTCAGTATACTCTCCTTGTCGTCTTTTTACTCGGTAGACTCTCCTTGTAGGCTTTTTATGAAGTATACTCTCCATGTCGTCTTGTTACTCGGTATGCTCTCCTTGTCGTCTTTTTACTCAGCATACTCTACTTGCAGGCTTTTTACTAAGTATACTCTCCTTGTAGTATTTTTACTAACTATAATCTCCTTGGAGGCTTTTTACTGTCTACTCTCCTTGTAGGCTTTTTACGATGTATCTTTTCCTTGTTGTCTCTTTACGAAGGATAATCTCCTTGTGGGCTTTTTATGAAGTATACTCTCCTTGTCGTCTTTTTCTCGGTATGCTCTCCTTGTCGTCTTTTTACTCGGTATACTCTCCTTGTCGTGTTTTTACAATGTATACTCTCCTTGTAAGCTTTTTATTCAGTATATTCTACTCGTAGGCTTTTTCTAAGTATATTCTACTTGTAAGCTCTTTACTAAGTATACTCTCCTTTAAACTTTTTACTAAGTTTACTCTCCTTGAATGCTTTTTACTATGTATACTCTACTTGTCGTCTTTTTACGATGTATACTCTCCTTGTAGTCTTTTTACTAACATACTTTAATTGTAGGCTTTTTACGAAGTGTACTCTCCTTGTCGCCTTTTTACGAACTATAATCTGCTTGGAGGTTTCTTCCATTGATTCTTCTCCTTGTTGTCTTTTTACTGAGTACAATCTCCTTGGAGGC